>NW_027618722.1:0-63346 GCF_964187855.1 Myxine glutinosa
AACACTAACACAAGTGCGAAAAGTGGTTTTTCAACACTAACACAAGTGCGAAAAGTGGTTTTTCAACACTATCACAAGTGCAAAAAGTGTTTTTCCACACTAGTACATGTGCAAAAGTGGTTTCCTGCACCAACACAAGTGCGAAAAGTGGTTTTTCAACACTAACACAAGTGCGAAAAGTGGTTTTTCAACACTAACACAAGTGCGAAAAGTGGTTTTTCAACACTATCACAAGTGCAAAAAGTGTTATTTCCACACTAATACAAGTGCAAAAGTGGTTTCCTGCACCAACACAAGTGCGAAAAGTGGTTTTTCAACACTAACACAAGTGCGAAAAGTGGTTTTTCAACACTAACACAAGTGCAAAAAGTGTTTTTTCCACACTAATACAAGTGCAAAAGTGGTTTCCTGCACCAACACAAGTGCGAAAAGTGGTTTTTCAACACTAACACAAGCGCGAAAAGTGGTTTTTCAACACTAACACAAGTGCGAAAAGTGTTTTTTCCACACTAATACAAGTGCAAAAGTGGTTTACTGCACCAACACAAGTGCGAAAAGTGGTTTTTCAACACTACCACAAGTGCGAAAAGTGGTTTTTCAACACTATCACAAGTGCAAAAAGTGTTATTTCCACACTAATACAAGTGCAAAAGTGGTTTCCTGCACCAACACAAGTGCGAAAAGTGGTTTTTCAACACTAACACAAGTGCGAAAAGTGGTTTTTCAACACTAACACAAGTGCAGAAAGTGTTTTTTCCACACTAATACAAGTGCAAAAGTGGTTTCCTGCACCAACACAAGAGCGAAAAGTGGTTTTTCAACACTAACACAAGCGCGAAAAGTGGTTTTTCAACACTAACACAAGTGCGAAAAGTGGTTTTTCCACACTAATACAAGTGCAAAAGTGGTTTCCTGCACCAACACAAGTGCGAAAAGTGGTTTTTCAACACTAACACAAGTGCGAAAAGTGGTTTTTCAACACTATCACAAGTGCAAAAAGTGTTTTTTCCACACTAATACAAGTGCAAAAGTGGTTTCCTGCACCAACACAAGTGCGAAAAGTGGTTTTTCAACACTAACACAAGTGCGAAAAGTGGTTTTTCAACACTAACACAAGTGCGAAAAGTGGTTTTTCCACACTAATACAAGTGCAAAAGTGGTTTCCTGCACCAACACAAGTGCGAAAAGTGGTTTTTCAACACTAACACAAGTGCGAAAAGTGGATTTTCAACACTATCACAAGTGCAAAAAGTGTATTTTCCACACTAATACAACTGCAAAAGTGGTTTCCTGCACCAACACGTGCGAAAAGTGGTTTTTCAACACTAACACAAGTGCGAAAAGTGGTTTTTTCAACACTATCAGAAGTGCAAAAAGTGTTTTTTCCACACTAATACAAGTGCAAAAGTGGTTTCCTGCACCAAGACAAGTGCGAAAAGTGGTTTTTCAACACTAACACAAGTGTGAAAACTGGTTTTTCAACACTAACACAAGTGCGAAAAGTGGTTTTTCCACACTAATACAAGTGCAAAAGTGGTTTCCTGCACCAACACAAGTGCGAAAAGTGGTTTTTCAACACTAACACAAGCGCGAAAAGCGGTTTTTCAACACTAACACAAGTGCGAAAAGTGGTTTTTCCACACTAATACAAGTGCAAAAGTGGTTTCCTGCACCAACACAAGTGCGAAAAGTGGTTTTTCAACACTAACACAAGTGCGAAAAGTGGTTTTTCAACACTAACACAAGTGCAGAAAGTGTTTTTTCCACACTAATACAAGTGCAAAAGTGGTTTCCTGCACCAACAAAAGTGCGAAAAGTGGTTTTTCAACACTAACACAAGTGCGAAAAGTGGTTTTTCAACACTATCACAAGTGCAAAAAGTGTTTTTTCCACACTAATACAAGTGCAAAAGTGGTTTCCTGCACCAACACAAGTGCGAAAAGTGGTTTTTCAACACTAACACAAGTGCGAAAAGTGGTTTTTCAACACTAACACAAGTGCTAAAAGTGTTTTTTCCACACTAATACAAGTGCAAAAGTGGTTTCCTGCACCAAGACAAGTGCGAAAAGTGGTTTTTCAACACTAACACAAGTGCGAAAAGTGGTTTTTCAACACTAACACAAGTGCTAAAAGTGTTTTTTTCCACACTAATACAAGTGCAAAAGTGGTTTCCTGCACCAACACATGTGCGAAAAGTGGTTTTTCAACACTAACACAAGTGCGAAAAGTGGTTTTTCAACACTAACACAAGTGCTAAAAGTGTTTTTTCCACACTAATACAAGTGCAAAAAGTGGTTTCCTGCACCAAGACAAGTGCGAAAAGTGGTTTTTCAACACTAACACAAGTGTGAAAACTGGTTTTTCAACACCAACACAAGTGCGAAAAGTGTTTTTCAACACTAACACAAGTGCGAAAAGTGGTTTTTCAACACTAACACAAGTGCGAAAAGTGGTTTTTCAACACTATCACAAGTGCAAAAAGTGTTTTTCCACACTAGTACATGTGCAAAAGTGGTTTCCTGCACCAACACAAGTGCGAAAAGTGGTTTTTCAACACTAACACAAGTGCGAAAAGTGGTTTTTCAACACTAACACAAGTGCGAAAAGTGGTTTTTCAACACTATCACAAGTGCAAAAAGTGTTATTTCCACACTAATACAAGTGCAAAAGTGGTTTCCTGCACCAACACAAGTGCGAAAAGTGGTTTTTCAACACTAACACAAGTGCGAAAAGTGGTTTTTCAACACTAACACAAGTGCAAAAAGTGTTTTTTCCACACTAATACAAGTGCAAAAGTGGTTTCCTGCACCAACACAAGTGCGAAAAGTGGTTTTTCAACACTAACACAAGCGCGAAAAGTGGTTTTTCAACACTAACACAAGTGCGAAAAGTGTTTTTTCCACACTAATACAAGTGCAAAAGTGGTTTACTGCACCAACACAAGTGCGAAAAGTGGTTTTTCAACACTACCACAAGTGCGAAAAGTGGTTTTTCAACACTATCACAAGTGCAAAAAGTGTTATTTCCACACTAATACAAGTGCAAAAGTGGTTTCCTGCACCAACACAAGTGCGAAAAGTGGTTTTTCAACACTAACACAAGTGCGAAAAGTGGTTTTTCAACACTAACACAAGTGCAGAAAGTGTTTTTTCCACACTAATACAAGTGCAAAAGTGGTTTCCTGCACCAACACAAGAGCGAAAAGTGGTTTTTCAACACTAACACAAGCGCGAAAAGTGGTTTTTCAACACTAACACAAGTGCGAAAAGTGGTTTTTCCACACTAATACAAGTGCAAAAGTGGTTTCCTGCACCAACACAAGTGCGAAAAGTGGTTTTTCAACACTAACACAAGTGCGAAAAGTGGTTTTTCAACACTATCACAAGTGCAAAAAGTGTTTTTTCCACACTAATACAAGTGCAAAAGTGGTTTCCTGCACCAACACAAGTGCGAAAAGTGGTTTTTCAACACTAACACAAGTGCGAAAAGTGGTTTTTCAACACTAACACAAGTGCGAAAAGTGGTTTTTCCACACTAATACAAGTGCAAAAGTGGTTTCCTGCACCAACACAAGTGCGAAAAGTGGTTTTTCAACACTAACACAAGTGCGAAAAGTGGATTTTCAACACTATCACAAGTGCAAAAAGTGTATTTTCCACACTAATACAACTGCAAAAGTGGTTTCCTGCACCAACACGTGCGAAAAGTGGTTTTTCAACACTAACACAAGTGCGAAAAGTGGTTTTTCAACACTATCAGAAGTGCAAAAAGTGTTTTTTCCACACTAATACAAGTGCAAAAGTGGTTTCCTGCACCAAGACAAGTGCGAAAAGTGGTTTTTCAACACTAACACAAGTGTGAAAACTGGTTTTTCAACACTAACACAAGTGCGAAAAGTGGTTTTTCCACACTAATACAAGTGCAAAAGTGGTTTCCTGCACCAACACAAGTGCGAAAAGTGGTTTTTCAACACTAACACAAGCGCGAAAAGCGGTTTTTCAACACTAACACAAGTGCGAAAAGTGGTTTTTCCACACTAATACAAGTGCAAAAGTGGTTTCCTGCACCAACACAAGTGCGAAAAGTGGTTTTTCAACACTAACACAAGTGCGAAAAGTGGTTTTTCAACACTAACACAAGTGCAGAAAGTGTTTTTTCCACACTAATACAAGTGCAAAAGTGGTTTCCTGCACCAACAAAAGTGCGAAAAGTGGTTTTTCAACACTAACACAAGTGCGAAAAGTGGTTTTTCAACACTATCACAAGTGCAAAAAGTGTTTTTTCCACACTAATACAAGTGCAAAAGTGGTTTCCTGCACCAACACAAGTGCGAAAAGTGGTTTTTCAACACTAACACAAGTGCGAAAAGTGGTTTTTCAACACTAACACAAGTGCTAAAAGTGTTTTTTCCACACTAATACAAGTGCAAAAGTGGTTTCCTGCACCAAGACAAGTGCGAAAAGTGGTTTTTCAACACTAACACAAGTGCGAAAAGTGGTTTTTCAACACTAACACAAGTGCTAAAAGTGTTTTTTCCACACTAATACAAGTGCAAAAGTGGTTTCCTGCACCAACACATGTGCGAAAAGTGGTTTTTCAACACTAACACAAGTGCGAAAAGTGGTTTTTCAACACTAACACAAGTGCTAAAAGTGTTTTTTCCACACTAATACAAGTGCAAAAGTGGTTTCCTGCACCAAGACAAGTGCGAAAAGTGGTTTTTCAACACTAACACAAGTGTGAAAACTGGTTTTTCAACACCAACACAAGTGCGAAAAGTGTTTTTCAACACTAACACAAGTGCGAAAAGTGGTTTTTCAACACTAACACAAGTGCGAAAAGTGGTTTTTCAACACTATCACAAGTGCAAAAAGTGTTTTTCCACACTAGTACATGTGCAAAAGTGGTTTCCTGCACCAACACAAGTGCGAAAAGTGGTTTTTCAACACTAACACAAGTGCGAAAAGTGGTTTTTCAACACTAACACAAGTGCGAAAAGTGGTTTTTCAACACTATCACAAGTGCAAAAAGTGTTATTTCCACACTAATACAAGTGCAAAAGTGGTTTCCTGCACCAACACAAGTGCGAAAAGTGGTTTTTCAACACTAACACAAGTGCGAAAAGTGGTTTTTCAACACTAACACAAGTGCAAAAAGTGTTTTTTCCACACTAATACAAGTGCAAAAGTGGTTTCCTGCACCAACACAAGTGCGAAAAGTGGTTTTTCAACACTAACACAAGCGCGAAAAGTGGTTTTTCAACACTAACACAAGTGCGAAAAGTGTTTTTTCCACACTAATACAAGTGCAAAAGTGGTTTACTGCACCAACACAAGTGCGAAAAGTGGTTTTTCAACACTAACACAAGTGCGAAAAGTGGTTTTTCAACACTATCACAAGTGCAAAAAGTGTTATTTCCACACTAATACAAGTGCAAAAGTGGTTTCCTGCACCAACACAAGTGCGAAAAGTGGTTTTTCAACACTAACACAAGTGCGAAAAGTGGTTTTTCAACACTAACACAAGTGCAGAAAGTGTTTTTTCCACACTAATACAAGTGCAAAAGTGGTTTCCTGCACCAACACAAGAGCGAAAAGTGGTTTTTCAACACTAACACAAGCGCGAAAAGTGGTTTTTCAACACTAACACAAGTGCGAAAAGTGGTTTTTCCACACTAATACAAGTGCAAAAGTGGTTTCCTGCACCAACACAAGTGCGAAAAGTGGTTTTTCAACACTAACACAAGTGCGAAAAGTGGTTTTTCAACACTATCACAAGTGCAAAAAGTGTTTTTTCCACACTAATACAAGTGCAAAAGTGGTTTCCTGCACCAACACAAGTGCGAAAAGTGGTTTTTCAACACTAACACAAGTGCGAAAAGTGGTTTTTCAACACTAACACAAGTGCGAAAAGTGGTTTTTCCACACTAATACAAGTGCAAAAGTGGTTTCCTGCACCAACACAAGTGCGAAAAGTGGTTTTTCAACACTAACACAAGTGCGAAAAGTGGATTTTCAACACTATCACAAGTGCAAAAAGTGTATTTTCCACACTAATACAACTGCAAAAGTGGTTTCCTGCACCAACACGTGCGAAAAGTGGTTTTTCAACACTAACACAAGTGCGAAAAGTGGTTTTTCAACACTATCAGAAGTGCAAAAAGTGTTTTTTCCACACTAATACAAGTGCAAAAGTGGTTTCCTGCACCAAGACAAGTGCGAAAAGTGGTTTTTCAACACTAACACAAGTGTGAAAACTGGTTTTTCAACACTAACACAAGTGCGAAAAGTGGTTTTTCCACACTAATACAAGTGCAAAAGTGGTTTCCTGCACCAACACAAGTGCGAAAAGTGGTTTTTCAACACTAACACAAGCGCGAAAAGCGGTTTTTCAACACTAACACAAGTGCGAAAAGTGGTTTTTCCACACTAATACAAGTGCAAAAGTGGTTTCCTGCACCAACACAAGTGCGAAAAGTGGTTTTTCAACACTAACACAAGTGCGAAAAGTGGTTTTTCAACACTAACACAAGTGCAGAAAGTGTTTTTTCCACACTAATACAAGTGCAAAAGTGGTTTCCTGCACCAACAAAAGTGCGAAAAGTGGTTTTTCAACACTAACACAAGTGCGAAAAGTGGTTTTTCAACACTATCACAAGTGCAAAAAGTGTTTTTTCCACACTAATACAAGTGCAAAAGTGGTTTCCTGCACCAACACAAGTGCGAAAAGTGGTTTTTCAACACTAACACAAGTGCGAAAAGTGGTTTTTCAACACTAACACAAGTGCGAAAAGTGGTTTTTCCACACTAATACAAGTGCAAAAGTGGTTTCCTGCACCAACACAAGTGCGAAAAGTGGTTTTTCAACACTAACACAAGTGCGAAAAGTGGATTTTCAACACTATCAAAATTGCAAAAAGTGTTTTTTCCACACTAATACAAGTGCAAAAGTGGTTTCCTGCACCAACACAAGTGCGAAAAGTGGTTTTTCAACACTAACACAAGTGCGAAAAGTGGTTTTTCAACACTAACACAAGTGCGAAAAGTGTTTTTTCCACACTAATACAAGTGCAAAAGTGGTTTCCTGCACCAACACAAGTGCGAAAAGTGGTTTTTCAACACTAACACAAGTGCGAAATGTGGTTTTTCAACACTATCACAAGTGCGAAAAGTGGTTTTTCAACACTAACACAAGTGCGAAAAGTGGTTTTTCCACACTAATACAAGTGCAAAAGTGGTTTCCTGCACCAACACAAGTGCGAAAAGTGGTTTTTCAACACTAACACAAGTGCGAAAAGTGGTTTTTCAACACTATCACAAGTGCAAAAAGTGTTTTTTCCACACTAATACAAGTGCAAAAGTGGTTTCCTGCACCAACACAAGTGCGAAAAGTGGTTTTTCAACACTAACAAAAGTGCGAAAAGTGGTTTTTCAACACTAACACAAGTGCGAAAAGTGGTTTTTCCACACTAATACAAGTGCAAAAGTGGTTTCCTGCACCAACACAAGTGCGAAAAGTGGTTTTTCAACACTAACACAAGTGCGAAAAGTGGATTTTCAACACTATCACAAGTGCAAAAAGTGTATTTTCCACACTAATACAACTGCAAAAGTGGTTTCCTGCACCAACACATGTGCGAAAAGTGGTTTTTCAACACTAACACAAGTGCGAAAAGTGGTTTTTCAACACTAACATAAGTGCGAAAAGTGTTTGTTCCACACTAATACAAGTGCAAAAGTGGTTTCCTGCACCAAGACAAGTGCGAAAAGTGGTTTTTCAACACTAACACAAGTGCGAAAAGTGGTTTTTCCACACTAATACAAGTGCAAAAGTGGTTTCCTGCACCAACACAAGTGCGAAAAGTGGTTTTTCAACACTAACACAAGTGCGAAAAGTGGATTTTCAACACTATCACAAGTGCAAAAAGTGTATTTTCCACACTAATACAACTGCAAAAGTGGTTTCCTGCACCAACACATGTGCGAAAAGTGGTTTTTCAACACTAACACAAGTGCGAAAAGTGGTTTTTCAACACTAACACAAGTGCGAAAAGTGTTTTTTCCACACTAATACAAGTGCAAAAGTGGTTTCCTGCACCAAGACAAGTGCGAAAAGTGGTTTTTCAACACTAACACAAGTGTGAAAACTGTTTTTTCAACACTAACACAAGTGCGAAAAGTGGATTTTCAACACTATCACAAGTGCAAAAAGTGTATTTTCCACACTAATACAACTGCAAAAGTGGTTTCCTGCACCAACACAAGTGCGAAAAGTGGTTTTTCAACACCAACACAAGTGCGAAAGGTGGTTTTTCAACACTATCACAAGTGCAAAAAGTGTTTTTTCCACACTAATACAAGTGCAAAAGTGGTTTCCTGCACCAACACAAGTGCGAAAAGTGGTTTTTCAACACTAACACAAGTGCGAAAAGTGGTTTTTCAACACTAACACAATTGCGAAAAGTGGTTTTTCAACACTATCACAAGTGCAAAAAGTGTTTTTTCCACACTAGTACAAGTGCAAAAGTGGTTTCCTGCACCAACACAAGTGCAAAAAGTGGTTTTTCAACACTAACACAAGTGCGAAAAGTGGTTTTTCAACACTAACACAAGTGCGAAAAGTGGTTTTTCAACACTATCACAAGTGCAAAAAGTGTTTTTTCCACACTAATACAAATGCAAAAGTGGTTTCCTGCACCAACACAAGTGCGAAAAGTGGTTTTTCAACACTAACACAAGTGCGAAAAGTGGTTTTTCAACACTAACACAAGTGCGAAAAGTGGTTTTTCAACACTATCACAAGTGCAAAAAGTGTTATTTCCACACTAATACAAGTGCAAAAGTGGTTTCCTGCACCAACACAAGTGCGAAAAGTGGTTTTTCAACACTAACACAAGTGCGAAAAGTGGTTTTTCAACACTAACACAAGTGCAAAAAGTGTTTTTTCCACACTAATACAAGTGCAAAAGTGGTTTCCTGCACCAACACAAGTGCGAAAAGTGGTTTTTCAACACTAACACAAGTGCGAAAAGTGGTTTTTCAACACTAACACAAGTGCGAAAAGTGGTTTTTCCACACTAATACAAGTGCAAAAGTGGTTTCCTGCACCAACACAAGTGCGAAAAGTGGTTTTTCAACACTAACACAAGTGCGAAAAGTGGTTTTTCAACACTATCACAAGTGCAAAAAGTGTTATTTCCACACTAATACAAGTGCAAAAGTGGCTTCCTGCACCAACACAAGTGCGAAAAGTGGTTTTTCAACACTAACACGAGTGCGAAAAGTGGTTTTTCAACACTAACACAAGTGCAGAAAGTGTTTTTTCCACACTAATACAAGTGCAAAAGTGGTTTCCTCCACCAACACAAGAGCGAAAAGTGGTTTTTCAACACTAACACAAGCGCGAAAAGTGGTTTTTCAACACTAACAGAAGTGCGAAAAGTGGTTTTTCCACACTAATACAAGTGCAAAAGTGGTTTCCTGCACCAACACGAGTGCGAAAAGTGGTTTTTCAACACTAACACAAGTGCGAAAAGTGGTTTCTCAACACTATCACAAGTGCAAAAAGTGTTTTTTCCACACTAATACAAGCGCAAAAGTGGTTTCCTGCACCAACACAAGTGCGAAAAGTGGTTTTTCAACACTTCCACAAGTGCGAAAAGTGGTTTTTCAACACTAACACAAGTGCGAAAAGTGGTTTTTCCACACTAATACAAGTGCAAAAGTGGTTTCCTGCACCAACACAAGTGCGAAAAGTGGTTTTTCAACACTAACACAAGTGAGAAAAGTGGATTTTCAACACTATCAAAAGTGCAAAAAGTGTTTTTTCCACACTAATACAAGTGCAAAAGTGGTTTCCTGCACCAACACAAGTGCGAAAAGTGGTTTTTCAACACTAACACAAGTGCGAAAAGTGTTTTTCCACACTAATACAAGTGCAAAAGTGGTTTCCTGCACCAACACAAGTGCGAAAAGTGGTTTTTCAACACTAACACAAGTGCGAAATGTGGTTTTTCAACACTAACACAAGTGCGAAAAGTGGTTTTTCAACACTAACACAAGTGCGAAAAGTGGTTTTTCCACACTAATACAAGTGCAAAAGTGGTTTCCTGCACCAACACAAGTGCGAAAAGTGGTTTTTCAACACTAACACAAGTGCGAAAAGTGGTTTTTCAACACTATCACAAGTGCAAAAAGTGTTTTTTCCACACTAATACAAGTGCAAAAGTGGTTTCCTGCACCAACACAAGTGCGAAAAGTGGTTTTTCAACACTAACACAAGTGCGAAAAGTGGTTTTTCCACACTAATACAAGTGCAAAAGTGGTTTCCTGCACCAACACAAGTGCGAAAAGTGGTTTTTCAACACTAACACAAGTGCGAAAAGTGGATTTTCAACACTATCACAAGTGCAAAAAGTGTATTTTCCACACTAATACCAACTGCAAAAGTGGTTTCCTGCACCAACACATGTGCGAAAAGTGTTTTTTCAACACTAACACAAGTGCGAAAAGTGGTTTTTCAACACTAACACAAGTGCGAAAAGTGTTTTTTCCACACTAATACAAGTGCAAAAGTGGTTTCCTGCACCAAGACAAGTGCGAAAAGTGGTTTTTCAACACTAACACAAGTGTGTAAAGTGGTTTTTCAACACTAACACAAGTGCGAAAAGTGGTTTTTCAACACTAACACAAGTGCGAAAAGTGGTTTTTCCACACTAATACAAGTGCAAAAGTGGTTTCCTGCACCAACACAAGTGCGAAAAGTGGTTTTTCAACACTAACACAAGTGCGAAAAGTGGTTTTTCAACACTATCACAAGTGCAAAAAGTGTTTTTTCCACACTAATACAAGTGCAAAAGTGGTTTCCTGCACCAACACAAGTGCGAAAAGTGGTTTTTCAACACTAACACAAGTGCGAAAAGTGTTTTTCAACACTAACACAAGTGCGAAAAGTGGTTTTTCAACACTATCACAAGTGCAAAAAGTGTTTTTTCCACACTAGTACAAGTGCAAAAGTGGTTTCCTGCACCAACACAAGTGCAAAAAGTGGTTTTCAACACTAACACAAGTGCGAAAAGTGTTTTTTCAACACTAACACAAGTGCGAAAAGTGGTTTTTCAACACTATCACAAGTGCAAAAAGTGTTTTTTCCACACTAATACAAATGCAAAAGTGGTTTCCTGCACCAACACCAGTGCGAAAAGTGGTTTTTCAACACTAACACAAGTGCGAAAAGTGGTTTTTCAACACTAACACAAGTGCGAAAAGTGGTTTTTCAACACTATCACAAGTGCAAAAAGTGTTTTTTCCACACTAATACAAGTGCAAAAGTGGTTTCCTGCACCAACACAAGTGCGAAAAGTGATTTTTCAACACTAGCACAAGCGCGAAAAGTGATTTTTCAACACTAGCACAAGCGCGAAAAGTGGTTTTTCAACACTAACACAAGTGCGAAAAGTGGTTTTTCCACACTAATACAAGTGCAAAAGTGGTTTCCTGCACCAACACAAGTGCGAAAAGTGGTTTTTCAACACTAACACAAGTGCGAAAATTGGTTTTTCAACACTATCACAAGTGCAAAAAGTGTTTTTTCCACACCAATACAAGTGCAAAAGTGGTTTCCTGCACCAACACAAGTGTGAAAAGTGGTTTTTCAACACTAACACAAGTGCGAAAAGTGGTTTTTCAACACTAACACAAGTGCGAAAAGTGGTTTTTCCACACTAATAATAGTGCGAAACGTGTTTTTTCCACACTAATACAAGTGCAAAAGTGGTTTCCTGCACCAACACAAGTGCCAAAAGTGGTTTTTCAACACTAACACAAGTGCGAAAAGTGGTTTTCCAACACTAACACAAGTGCGAAAAGTGGTTTTTCCACACTAATACAAGTGCAAAAGTGGTTTCCTGCACCAACACAAGTGCGAAAAGTGGTTTTTCAACACTAACACAAGCGCGAAAAGCGGTTTTTCAACACTAACACAAGTGCGAAAAGTGGTTTTTCCACACTAATACAAGTGCAAAAGTGGTTTCCTGCACCAACACAAGTGCGAAAAGTGGTTTTTCAACACTAACACAAGTGCGAAAAGTGGTTTTTCAACACTAACACAAGTGCAGAAAGTGTTTTTTCCACACTAATACAAGTGCAAAAGTGGTTTCCTGCACCAACAAAAGTGCGAAAAGTGGTTTTTCAACACTAACACAAGTGCGAAAAGTGGTTTTTCAACACTATCACAAGTGCAAAAAGTGTTTTTTCCACACTAATACAAGTGCAAAAGTGGTTTCCTGCACCAACACAAGTGCGAAAAGTGGTTTTTCAACACTAACACAAGTGCGAAAAGTGGTTTTTCAACACTAACACAAGTGCGAAAAGTGGTTTTTCCACACTAATACAAGTGCAAAAGTGGTTTCCTGCACCAACACAAGTGCGAAAAGTGGTTTTTCAACACTAACACAAGTGCGAAAAGTGGATTTTCAACACTATCAAAATTGCAAAAAGTGTTTTTTCCACACTAATACAAGTGCAAAAGTGGTTTCCTGCACCAACACAAGTGCGAAAAGTGGTTTTTCAACACTAACACAAGTGCGAAAAGTGGTTTTTCAACACTAACACAAGTGCGAAAAGTGTTTTTTCCACACTAATACAAGTGCAAAAGTGGTTTCCTGCACCAACACAAGTGCGAAAAGTGGTTTTTCAACACTAACACAAGTGCGAAATGTGGTTTTTCAACACTATCACAAGTGCGAAAAGTGGTTTTTCAACACTAACACAAGTGCGAAAAGTGGTTTTTCCACACTAATACAAGTGCAAAAGTGGTTTCCTGCACCAACACAAGTGCGAAAAGTGGTTTTTCAACACTAACACAAGTGCGAAAAGTGGTTTTTCAACACTATCACAAGTGCAAAAAGTGTTTTTTCCACACTAATACAAGTGCAAAAGTGGTTTCCTGCACCAACACAAGTGCGAAAAGTGGTTTTTCAACACTAACAAAAGTGCGAAAAGTGGTTTTTCAACACTAACACAAGTGCGAAAAGTGGTTTTTCCACACTAATACAAGTGCAAAAGTGGTTTCCTGCACCAACACAAGTGCGAAAAGTGGTTTTTCAACACTAACACAAGTGCGAAAAGTGGATTTTCAACACTATCACAAGTGCAAAAAGTGTATTTTCCACACTAATACAACTGCAAAAGTGGTTTCCTGCACCAACACATGTGCGAAAAGTGGTTTTTCAACACTAACACAAGTGCGAAAAGTGGTTTTTCAACACTAACATAAGTGCGAAAAGTGTTTGTTCCACACTAATACAAGTGCAAAAGTGGTTTCCTGCACCAAGACAAGTGCGAAAAGTGGTTTTTCAACACTAACACAAGTGCGAAAAGTGGTTTTTCCACACTAATACAAGTGCAAAAGTGGTTTCCTGCACCAACACAAGTGCGAAAAGTGGTTTTTCAACACTAACACAAGTGCGAAAAGTGGATTTTCAACACTATCACAAGTGCAAAAAGTGTATTTTCCACACTAATACAACTGCAAAAGTGGTTTCCTGCACCAACACATGTGCGAAAAGTGGTTTTTCAACACTAACACAAGTGCGAAAAGTGGTTTTTCAACACTAACACAAGTGCGAAAAGTGTTTTTTCCACACTAATACAAGTGCAAAAGTGGTTTCCTGCACCAAGACAAGTGCGAAAAGTGGTTTTTCAACACTAACACAAGTGTGAAAACTGTTTTTTCAACACTAACACAAGTGCGAAAAGTGGATTTTCAACACTATCACAAGTGCAAAAAGTGTATTTTCCACACTAATACAACTGCAAAAGTGGTTTCCTGCACCAACACAAGTGCGAAAAGTGGTTTTTCAACACCAACACAAGTGCGAAAGGTGGTTTTTCAACACTATCACAAGTGCAAAAAGTGTTTTTTCCACACTAATACAAGTGCAAAAGTGGTTTCCTGCACCAACACAAGTGCGAAAAGTGGTTTTTCAACACTAACACAAGTGCGAAAAGTGGTTTTTCAACACTAACACAATTGCGAAAAGTGGTTTTTCAACACTATCACAAGTGCAAAAAGTGTTTTTTCCACACTAGTACAAGTGCAAAAGTGGTTTCCTGCACCAACACAAGTGCAAAAAGTGGTTTTTCAACACTAACACAAGTGCGAAAAGTGGTTTTTCAACACTAACACAAGTGCGAAAAGTGGTTTTTCAACACTATCACAAGTGCAAAAAGTGTTTTTTCCACACTAATACAAATGCAAAAGTGGTTTCCTGCACCAACACAAGTGCGAAAAGTGGTTTTTCAACACTAACACAAGTGCGAAAAGTGGTTTTTCAACACTAACACAAGTGCGAAAAGTGGTTTTTCAACACTATCACAAGTGCAAAAAGTGTTATTTCCACACTAATACAAGTGCAAAAGTGGTTTCCTGCACCAACACAAGTGCGAAAAGTGGTTTTTCAACACTAACACAAGTGCGAAAAGTGGTTTTTCAACACTAACACAAGTGCAAAAAGTGTTTTTTCCACACTAATACAAGTGCAAAAGTGGTTTCCTGCACCAACACAAGTGCGAAAAGTGGTTTTTCAACACTAACACAAGTGCGAAAAGTGGTTTTTCAACACTAACACAAGTGCGAAAAGTGGTTTTTCCACACTAATACAAGTGCAAAAGTGGTTTCCTGCACCAACACAAGTGCGAAAAGTGGTTTTTCAACACTAACACAAGTGCGAAAAGTGGTTTTTCAACACTATCACAAGTGCAAAAAGTGTTATTTCCACACTAATACAAGTGCAAAAGTGGCTTCCTGCACCAACACAAGTGCGAAAAGTGGTTTTTCAACACTAACACGAGTGCGAAAAGTGGTTTTTCAACACTAACACAAGTGCAGAAAGTGTTTTTTCCACACTAATACAAGTGCAAAAGTGGTTTCCTCCACCAACACAAGAGCGAAAAGTGGTTTTTCAACACTAACACAAGCGCGAAAAGTGGTTTTTCAACACTAACAGAAGTGCGAAAAGTGGTTTTTCCACACTAATACAAGTGCAAAAGTGGTTTCCTGCACCAACACGAGTGCGAAAAGTGGTTTTTCAACACTAACACAAGTGCGAAAAGTGGTTTCTCAACACTATCACAAGTGCAAAAAGTGTTTTTTCCACACTAATACAAGCGCAAAAGTGGTTTCCTGCACCAACACAAGTGCGAAAAGTGGTTTTTCAACACTTCCACAAGTGCGAAAAGTGGTTTTTCAACACTAACACAAGTGCGAAAAGTGGTTTTTCCACACTAATACAAGTGCAAAAGTGGTTTCCTGCACCAACACAAGTGCGAAAAGTGGTTTTTCAACACTAACACAAGTGAGAAAAGTGGATTTTCAACACTATCAAAAGTGCAAAAAGTGTTTTTTCCACACTAATACAAGTGCAAAAGTGGTTTCCTGCACCAACACAAGTGCGAAAAGTGGTTTTTCAACACTAACACAAGTGCGAAAAGTGTTTTTCCACACTAATACAAGTGCAAAAGTGGTTTCCTGCACCAACACAAGTGCGAAAAGTGGTTTTTCAACACTAACACAAGTGCGAAATGTGGTTTTTCAACACTAACACAAGTGCGAAAAGTGGTTTTTCAACACTAACACAAGTGCGAAAAGTGGTTTTTCCACACTAATACAAGTGCAAAAGTGGTTTCCTGCACCAACACAAGTGCGAAAAGTGGTTTTTCAACACTAACACAAGTGCGAAAAGTGGTTTTTCAACACTATCACAAGTGCAAAAAGTGTTTTTTCCACACTAATACAAGTGCAAAAGTGGTTTCCTGCACCAACACAAGTGCGAAAAGTGGTTTTTCAACACTAACACAAGTGCGAAAAGTGGTTTTTCCACACTAATACAAGTGCAAAAGTGGTTTCCTGCACCAACACAAGTGCGAAAAGTGGTTTTTCAACACTAACACAAGTGCGAAAAGTGGATTTTCAACACTATCACAAGTGCAAAAAGTGTATTTTCCACACTAATACAACTGCAAAAGTGGTTTCCTGCACCAACACATGTGCGAAAAGTGTTTTTTCAACACTAACACAAGTGCGAAAAGTGGTTTTTCAACACTAACACAAGTGCGAAAAGTGTTTTTTCCACACTAATACAAGTGCAAAAGTGGTTTCCTGCACCAAGACAAGTGCGAAAAGTGGTTTTTCAACACTAACACAAGTGTGTAAAGTGGTTTTTCAACACTAACACAAGTGCGAAAAGTGGTTTTTCAACACTAACACAAGTGCGAAAAGTGGTTTTTCCACACTAATACAAGTGCAAAAGTGGTTTCCTGCACCAACACAAGTGCGAAAAGTGGTTTTTCAACACTAACACAAGTGCGAAAAGTGGTTTTTCAACACTATCACAAGTGCAAAAAGTGTTTTTTCCACACTAATACAAGTGCAAAAGTGGTTTCCTGCACCAACACAAGTGCGAAAAGTGGTTTTTCAACACTAACACAAGTGCGAAAAGTGGTTTTTCAACACTAACACAAGTGCGAAAAGTGGTTTTTCAACACTATCACAAGTGCAAAAAGTGTTTTTTCCACACTAGTACAAGTGCAAAAGTGGTTTCCTGCACCAACACAAGTGCAAAAAGTGGTTTTCAACACTAACACAAGTGCGAAAAGTGTTTTTTCAACACTAACACAAGTGCGAAAAGTGGTTTTTCAACACTATCACAAGTGCAAAAAGTGTTTTTTCCACACTAATACAAATGCAAAAGTGGTTTCCTGCACCAACACCAGTGCGAAAAGTGGTTTTTCAACACTAACACAAGTGCGAAAAGTGGTTTTTCAACACTAACACAAGTGCGAAAAGTGGTTTTTCAACACTATCACAAGTGCAAAAAGTGTTTTTTCCACACTAATACAAGTGCAAAAGTGGTTTCCTGCACCAACACAAGTGCGAAAAGTGATTTTTCAACACTAGCACAAGCGCGAAAAGTGATTTTTCAACACTAGCACAAGCGCGAAAAGTGGTTTTTCAACACTAACACAAGTGCGAAAAGTGGTTTTTCCACACTAATACAAGTGCAAAAGTGGTTTCCTGCACCAACACAAGTGCGAAAAGTGGTTTTTCAACACTAACACAAGTGCGAAAATTGGTTTTTCAACACTATCACAAGTGCAAAAAGTGTTTTTTCCACACCAATACAAGTGCAAAAGTGGTTTCCTGCACCAACACAAGTGTGAAAAGTGGTTTTTCAACACTAACACAAGTGCGAAAAGTGGTTTTTCAACACTAACACAAGTGCGAAAAGTGGTTTTTCCACACTAATAATAGTGCGAAACGTGTTTTTTCCACACTAATACAAGTGCAAAAGTGGTTTCCTGCACCAACACAAGTGCCAAAAGTGGTTTTTCAACACTAACACAAGTGCGAAAAGTGGTTTTCCAACACTAACACAAGTGCGAAAAGTGGTTTTTCAACACTAACACAAGTGCGAAAAGTGGTTTTTCCACACTAATACAAGTGCAAAAGTGGTTTCCTGCACCAACACAAGTGCGAAAAGTGGTTTTTCCACACTAATACAAGTGCAAAAGTGGTTTCCTGCACCAACACAAGTGCGAAAAGTGGTTTTTCAACACTAACACAAGTGCGAAAAGTGGTTTTTCAACACTAACACAAGTGCGAAAAGTGGTTTTTCAACACTAACACAAGTGCGAAAAGTGGTTTTTCCACACTAATACAAGTGCAAAAGTGGTTTTCCTGCACCAACACAAGTGCGAAAAGTGGTTTTTCAACACTAACACAAGTGCGAAAAGTGGTTTCTCAACACTATCACAAGTGCAAAAAGTGATTTTTCCACACTAATACAAGTGCAAAAGTGGTTTCCTGCACCAACACAAGTGCGAAAAGTGGTTTTTCAACACTTACACAAGTGCGAAAAGTGGTTTTTCCACACTAATACAAGTGCAAAAGTCATTTCCTGCACCAACACAAGTGCGAAAAGTGGTTTTTCAACACTAACACAAGTGCGAAAAGTGGATTTTCAACACTATCACAGGTGCAAAAAGTGTTTTTTCCACACTAATACAAGTGCAAAAGTGGTTTCCTGCACCAACACAAGTGCGAAACGTGGTTTTTCAACACTAACACAAGTGCGAAAAGTGGTTTTTCAACACTAACACAAGTGCGGAAAGTGTTTTTTCCACACTAATACAAGTGCAAAAGTGGTTTCCTGCACCAACACAAGTGCCAAAAGTGGTTTTTCAACACTAACACAAGTGCGAAAAGTGGTTTTCCAACACTAACACAAGTGCGAAAAGTGGTTTTTCAACACTAACACAAGTGCGAAAAGTGGTTTTTCCACACTAATACAAGTGCAAAAGTGGTTTCCTGCACCAACACAAGTGCGAAAAGTGGTTTTTCAACACTAACACAAGTGCGAAAAGTGGTTTTTCAACACTATCACAAGTGCAAAAAGTGTTTTTTCCACACTAATACAAGTGCAAAAGTGGTTTCCTGCACCAACACAAGTGCGAAAAGTGGTTTTTCAACACTAACACAAGTGCGAAAAGTGGTTTTTCAACACTAACACAAGTGCGAAAAGTGGTTTTTCCACACTAATACAAGTGCAAAAGTGGTTTCCTGCACCAACACAAGTGCGAAAAGTGGTTTTTCAACACTAACACAAGTGCGAAAAGTGGATTTTCAACACTATCACAAGTGCAAAAAGTGTTTTTTCCACACTAATACAAGTGCAAAAGTGGTTTCCTGCACCAACACAAGTGCGAAAAGTGGTTTTTCTACACTAACACAAGTGCGAAAAGTGGTTTTTCAACACTAACACAAGTGCGAAAAGTGTTTTTTCCACACTAATACAAGTGCAAAAGTGGTTATGCACCAACACAAGTGCGAAAAGTGGTTTTTCAACACAAACACAAGTGCGAAAAGTGGTTTTTCAAGACTAACACAAGTGCGAAAAGTGGTTTTTCAACACTAACACAAGTGCGAAAAGTGGTTTTTCAACACTAACACAAGTGCGAAAAGTGGTTTTTCCACACTAATACAAGTGCAAAAGTGGTTTCCTGCACCAACACAAGTGCGAAAAGTGGTTTTTCAACACTAACACAAGTGCGAAAAGTGGTTTTTCAACACTAACACAAGTGCGAAAAGTGGTTTTTCAACACTATCACAAGTGCAAAAGTGTTTTTTCCACACTAGTACAAGTGCAAAAGTGGTTTCCTGCACCAACACAAGTGCAAAAAGTGGTTTTTCAACACTAACACAAGTGCAAAAAGTGGTTTTTCAACACTAACACAAGTGCGAAAAGTGGTTTTTCAACACTATCACAAGTGCAAAAAGTGTTTTTTCCGCACTAATACAAGTGCAAAAGTGGTTTCCTGCACCAACACAAGTGCGAAAAGTGGTTTTTCAACACTAACACAAGTGCGAAAAGTGTTTTTTCAACACTAACACAAGTGCGAAAAGTGGTTTTTCCACACTAATACAAGTGAAAAAGTGGTTTCCTGCACCAACACAAGTGCGAAAAGTGGTTTTTCAACACTAACACAAGTGCGAAAAGTGGATTTTCAACACTATCACAAGTGCAAAAAGTGTTTTTTCCACACTAATACAAGTGCAAAAGTGGTTTCCTTTACCAACACAAGTGCGAAAAGTGGTTTTTCAACACTAACACAAGTGCGAAAAGTGGTTTTTCAACACCAACACAAGTGCGAAAAGTGTTTTTTCCACACTAATACAAGTGCAAAAGTGGTTTCCTGCACCAACACAAGTGCGAAAAGTGGTTTTTCAACACTAACACAAGTGTGAAAAAGTGGTTTTTCAACACTAACACAAGTGCGAAAAGTGGTTTTTCAACACTAACACAAGTGCGAAAAGTGGTTTTTCCACACTAATACAAGTGCAAAAGTGGTTGCCTGCACCAACACAAGTGCGAAAAGTGGTTTTTCAACACTAACACAAGTGCGAAAAGTGGTTTTTCAACACTAACACAAGTGCGAAAAGTGGTTTTTCCACACTAATACAAGTGCAAAAGTGGTTTCCTGCACCAACACAAGTGCGAAAAGTGGTTTTTCAACACTAACACAAGTGCGAAAAGTGGATTTTCAACACTATCACAAGTGCAAAAAGTGTTTTTTCCACACTAATACAAGTGCAAAAGTGGATTCCTGCACCAACACAAGTGCGAAAAGTGGTTTTTCAACACTAACACAAGTGCGAAAAGTGGTTTTTCAACACTAACACAAGTGCGAAAAGTGTTTTTTCCACACTAATACAAGTGCAAAAGTGGTTATGCACCAACACAAGTATGAAAAGTGGTTTTTCAACACAAACACAAGTGCGAAAAGTGGTTTTTCAACACTAACACAAGTGCGAAAAGTGGTTTTTCAACACTAACACAAGTGCGAAAAGTGGTTTTTCAACACTAACACAAGTGCGAAAAGTGGTTTTCCCACACTAATACAAGTGCAAAAGTGGTTTCCTGCACCAACACAAGTGCGAAAAGTGGTTTTTCAACACTAACACAAGTGCGAAAAGTGGTTTTTCAACACTAACACAAGTGCGAAAAGTGGTTTTTCAACACTATCACAAGTGCAAAAGTGTTTTTTCCACACTAGTACAAGTGCAAAAGTGGTTTCCTGCACCAACACAAGTGCAAAAAGTGGTTTTTCAACACTAACACAAGTGCGAAAAGTGGTTTTTCAACACTAACACAAGTGCGAAAAGTGGTTTTTCAACACTATCACAAGTGCAAAAAGTGTTTTTTCCGCACTAATACAAGTGCAAAAGTGGTTTCCTGCACCAACACAAGTGCGAAAAGTGGTTTTTCAACACTAACACAAGTGCGAAAAGTGTTTTTTCAACACTAACACAAGTGCGAAAAGTGGTTTTTCCACACTAATACAAGTGCAAAAGTGGTTTCCTGCACCAACACAAGTGCGAAAAGTGGTTTTTCAACACTAACACAAGTGCGAAAAGTGGATTTTCAACACTAACACAAGTGCGAAAAGTGGTTTTTCAACACTAACACAAGTGCGAAAAGTGTTTTTGCCACACTAATACAAGTGCAAAAGTGGTTTCCTGCACCAACACAAGTGCGAAAAGTGGTTTTTCAACACTAACACAAGTGTGAAAAAGTGGTTTTTCAACACTAACACAAGTGCGAAAAGTGGTTTTTCAACACTAACACAAGTGCGAAAAGTGGTTTTTCCACACTAATACAAGTGCAAAAGTGGTTGCCTGCACCAACACAAGTGCGAAACGTGGTTTTTCAACACTAACACAAGTGCGAAAAGTGGTTTTTCAACACTAACACAAGTGCGAAAAGTGGTTTTTCCACACTAATACAAGTGCAAAAGTGGTTGCCTGCACCAACACAAGTGCGAAAAGTGGTTTTTCAACACTAACACAAGTGCGAAAAGTGGTTTTCCAACACTAACACAAGTGCGAAAAGTGGTTTTTCAACACTAACACAAGTGCGAAAAGTGGTTTTTCAACACTATCACAAGTGCAAAAAGTGTTTTTTCCACACTAATACAAGTGCAAAAGTGGTTTCCTGCACCAACACAAGTGCGAAAAGTGGTTTTTCAACACTAACACAAGTGCGAAAAGTGGTTTTTCAACACTAACACAAGTGCGAAAAGTGGTTTTTCCACACTAATACAAGTGCAAAAGTGGTTTCCTGCACCAACACAAGTGCGAAAAGTGGTTTTTCAACACTAACACAAGTGCGAAAAGTGGATTTTCAACACTATCACAAGTGCAAAAAGTGTTTTTTCCACACTAATACAAGTGCAAAAGTGGTTTCCTGCACCAACACAAGTGCGAAAAGTGGTTTTTCAACACTAACACAAGTGCGAAAAGTGGTTTTTCAACACTAACACAAGTGCGAAAAGTGTTTTTTTCACACTAATACAAGTGCAAAAGTGGTTATGCACCAACACAAGTATGAAAAGTGGTTTTTCAACACTAACACAAGTGCGAAAAGTGGTTTTTCAACACTAACACAAGTGCAAAAAGTGGTTTTTCAACACTAACACAAGTGCGAAAAGTGGTTTTTCAACACTAACACAAGTGCGAAAAGTGGTTTTTCAACACTATCACAAGTGCAAAAAGTGTTTTTTCCACACTAATACAAGTGCAAAAGTGGTTTCCTGCACCAACACAAGTGCGAAAAGTGGTTTTTCAACACTAACACAAGTGCGAAAAGTGGTTTTTCAACACTAACACAAGTGCGAAAAGTGGTTTTTCCACACTAATACAAGTGCAAAAGTGGTTTCCTGCACCAACACAAGTGCGAAAAGTGGTTTTTCAACACTAACACAAGTGCGAAAAGTGGATTTTCAACACTATCACAAGTGCAAAAAGTGTTTTTTCCACACTAATACAAGTGCAAAAGTGGATTCCTGCACCAACACAAGTGCGAAAAGTGGTTTTTCAACACTAACACAAGTGCGAAAAGTGGTTTTTCAACACTAACACAAATGCGAAAAGTGTTTTTTCCACACTAATACAAGTGCAAAAGTGGTTATGCACCAACACAAGTATGAAAAGTGGTTTTTCAACACAAACACAAGTGCGAAAAGTGGTTTTTCAACACTAACACAAGTGCGAAAAGTGGTTTTTCAACACTAACACAAGTGCGAAAAGTGGTTTTTCAACACTAACACAAGTGCGAAAAGTGGTTTTCCCACACTAATACAAGTGCAAAAGTGGTTTCCTGCACCAACACAAGTGCGAAAAGTGGTTTTTCAACACTAACACAAGTGCGAAAAGTGGTTTTTCAACACTAACACAAGTGCGAAAAGTGGTTTTTCAACACTATCACAAGTGCAAAAGTGTTTTTTCCACACCAGTACAAGTGCAAAAGTGGTTTCCTGCACCAACACAAGTGCAAAAAGTGGTTTTTCAACACTAACACAAGTGCGAAAAGTGGTTTTTCAACACTAACACAAGTGCGAAAAGTGGTTTTTCAACACTATCACAAGTGCAAAAAGTGTTTTTTCCGCACTAATACAAGTGCAAAAGTGGTTTCCTGCACCAACACAAGTGCGAAAAGTGGTTTTTCAACACTAACACAAGTGCGAAAAGTGTTTTTTCAACACTAACACAAGTGCGAAAAGTGGTTTTTCCACACTAATACAAGTGCAAAAGTGGTTTCCTGCACCAACACAAGTGCGAAAAGTGGTTTTTCAACACTAACACAAGTGCGAAAAGTGGATTTTCAACACTAACACAAGTGCGAAAAGTGGTTTTTCAACACTAACACAAGTGCGAAAAGTGTTTTTGCCACACTAATACAAGTGCAAAAGTGGTTTCCTGCACCAACACAAGTGCGAAAAGTGGTTTTTCAACACTAACACAAGTGTGAAAAAGTGGTTTTTCAACACTAACACAAGTGCGAAAAGTGGTTTTTCAACACTAACACAAGTGCGAAAAGTGGTTTTTCCACACTAATACAAGTGCAAAAGTGGTTGCCTGCACCAACACAAGTGCGAAACGTGGTTTTTCAACACTAACACAAGTGCGAAAAGTGGTTTTTCAACACTAACACAAGTGCGAAAAGTGGTTTTTTCACACTAATACAAGTGCAAAAGTGGTTGCCTGCACCAACACAAGTGCGAAAAGTGGTTTTTCAACACTAACACAAGTGCGAAAAGTGGTTTTCCAACACTAACACAAGTGCGAAAAGTGGTTTTTCAACACTAACACAAGTGCGAAAAGTGGTTTTTCAACACTATCACAAGTGCAAAAAGTGTTTTTTCCACACTAATACAAGTGCAAAAGTGGTTTCCTGCACCAACACAAGTGCGAAAAGTGGTTTTTCAACACTAACACAAGTGCGAAAAGTGGTTTTTCAACACTAACACAAGTGCGAAAAGTGGTTTTTCCACACTAATACAAGTGCAAAAGTGGTTTCCTGCACCAACACAAGTGCGAAAAGTGGTTTTTCAACACTAACACAAGTGCGAAAAGTGGATTTTCAACACTATCACAAGTGCAAAAAGTGTTTTTTCCACACTAATACAAGTGCAAAAGTGGTTTTCTGCACCAACACAAGTGCGAAAAGTGGTTTTTCAACACTAACACAAGTGCGAAAAGTGGTTTTTCAACACTAACACAAGTGCGAAAAGTGTTTTTTCCACACTAATACAAGTGCAAAAGTGGTTATGCACCAACACAAGTATGAAAAGTGGTTTTTCAACACAAACACAAGTGCGAAAAGTGGTTTTTCAACACTAACACAAGTGCGAAAAGTGGTTTTTCAACACTAACACAAGTGCAAAAAGTGGTTTTTCAACACTAACACAAGTGCGAAAAGTGGTTTTTCCACACTAATACAAGTGCAAAAGTGGTTTCCTGCACCAACACAAGTGCGAAAAGTGGTTTTTCAACACTAACACAAGTGCGAAAAGTGGTTTTTCAACACACAGCACAAGTGCGAAAAGTGGTTTTTCAACACTATCACAAGTGCAAAAGTGTTTTTTCCACACTAGTACAAGTGCAAAAGTGGTTTCCTGCACCAACACAAGTGCAAAAAGTGGTTTTTCAACACTAACACAAGTGCGAAAAGTGGTTTTTCAACACTAACACAAGTGCGAAAAGTGGTTTTTCAACACTATCACAAGTGCAAAAAGTGTTTTTTCCGCACTAATACAAGTGCAAAAGTGGTTTCCTGCACCAACACAAGTGCGAAAAGTGGTTTTTCAACACTAACACAAGTGCGAAAAGTGTTTTTTCAACACTAACACAAGTGCGAAAAGTGGTTTTTCCACACTAATACAAGTGCAAAAGTGGTTTCCTGCACCAACACAAGTGCGAAAAGTGGTTTTTCAACACTAACACAAGTGCGAAAAGTGGATTTTCAACACTATCACAAGTGCAAAAAGTGTTTTTTCCACACTATTTCAAGTGCAAAAGTGGTTTCCTTCACCAACACAAGTGCGAAAAGTGGTTTTTCAACACTAACACAAGTGCGAAAAGTGGTTTTTCAACACCAACACAAGTGCGAAAAGTGTTTTTTCCACACTAATACAAGTGCAAAAGTGGTTTCCTGCACCAACACAAGTGCGAAAAGTGGTTTTTCAACACTAACACAAGTGTGAAAAAGTGGTTTTTCAACACTAACACAAGTGCGAAAAGTGGTTTTTCAACACTAACACAAGTGCGAAAAGTGGTTTTTCCACACTAATACAAGTGCAAAAGTGGTTGCCTGCACCAACACAAGTGCGAAAAGTGGTTTTTCAACACTAACACAAGTGCGAAAAGTGGTTTTTCAACACTATCACAAATGCAAAAAGTGTTTTTTCCACACTAATACAAGTGCAAAAGTGGTTTCCTGCACCAACACAAGTGCGAAAAGTGGTTTTTCAACTCTAACACAAGTGCGAAAAGTGGTTTTTCAACACTAACACAAGTGCGAAAAGTGGTTTTTCAACACAAGCACAAGTCCAAAAAGTGTGTTTTCCACACTAATACAAATGCAAAAGTGGTTTCCTGCACCAACACAAGTGCGAAAAGTGGTTTTTCAACACTAACACAAGTGCGAAAAGTGGTTTTTCAACACTAACACAAGTGCGAAAAGTGGTTTTTCCACACTAATACAAGTGCAAAAGTGGTTTCCTGCACCAACACAAGTGCGAAAAGTGGTTTTTCAACACTAACACAAGTGCGAAAAGTGGATTTTCAACACTATCACAAGTGCAAAAAGTGTTTTTTCCACACTAATACAAGTGCAAAAGTGGTTTCCTGCACCAACACAAGTGCGAAAAGTGGTTTTTCAACAACAACACAAGTGCGAAAAGTGGTTTTTCAACACTAACACAAGTGCGAAAAGTGGTTTTTCAACACTAACACAAGTGCGAAAAGTGGTTTTTCAACACTAACACAAGTGCGAAAAGTGGTTTTTCCACACTAATACAAGTGCAAAAGTGGTTTCCTGCACCAACACAAGTGCGAAAAGTGGTTTTTCAACACTAACACAAGTGCGAAAAGTGGTTTTTCAACACTAACACAAGTGCGAAAAGTGGTTTTTCAACACTATCACAAGTGCAAAAAGTGTTTTTTCCACACTAGTACAAGTGCAAAAGTGGTTTCCTGCACCAACACAAGTGCAAAAAGTGGTTTTTCAACACTAAAACAAGTGCGAAAAGTGGTTTTTCAACACTAACACAAGTGCGAAAAGTGGTTTTTCAACACTAACACAAGTGCGAAAAGTGGTTTTTTCACACTAACACAAGTGCGAAAAGTGGTTTTTCAACACTTACACAAGTGCGAAAAGTGGTTTTTCAACACTAACACAAATG
Organism: Myxine glutinosa; assembly: GCF_964187855.1. NCBI lineage: Eukaryota > Metazoa > Chordata > Myxini > Myxiniformes > Myxinidae > Myxine > Myxine glutinosa. Next base: position 26,301 of record NW_027618722.1, read on the forward strand.
CGAAAAGTGGTTTTTCCACACTAATACAAGTGCAAAAGTGGTTTCCTGCACCAACACAAGTGCGAAAAGTGGTTTTTCAACACTAACACAAGTGAGAAAAGTGGATTTTCAACACTATCAAAAGTGCAAAAAGTGTTTTTTCCACACTAATACAAGTGCAAAAGTGGTTTCCTGCACCAACACAAGTGCGAAAAGTGGTTTTTCAACACTAACACAAGTGCGAAAAGTGTTTTTTCCACACTAATAGAAGTGCAAAAGTGGTTTCCTGCACCAACACAAGTGCGAAAAGTGGTTTTTCAACACTAACACAAGTGCGAAATGTGGTTTTTCAACACTAACACAAGTGCGAAAAGTGGTTTTTCAACACTAACACAAGTGCGAAAAGTGGTTTTGCCACACTAATACAAGTGCAAAAGTGGTTTCCTGCACCAACACAAGTGTGAAAAGTGGTTTTTCAACACTAACACAAGTGCGAAAAGTGGTTTTTCAACACTATCACAAGTGCAAAAAGTGTTTTTTCCACACTAATACAAGTGCAAAAGTGGTTTCCTGCACCAACACAAGTGCAAAAAGTGGTTTTTCAACACTAACACAAGTGCGAAAAGTGGTTTTTCCACACTAATACAAGTGCAAAAGTGGTTTCCTGCACCAACACAAGTGCGAAAAGTGGTTTTTCAACACCAACACAAGTGCGAAAAGTGGATTTTCAACACTATCACAAGTGCAAAAAGTGTATTTTCCACACTAATACAACTGCAAAAGTGGTTTCCTGCACCAACACATGTGCGAAAAGTGGTTTTTCAACACTAACACAAGTGCGAAAAGTGGTTTTTCAACACTAACACAAGTGCGAAAAGTGTTTTTTTCCACACCAATACAAGTGCATAAGTGGTTTCCTGCACCAAGACAAGTGCGAAAAGTGGTTTTTCAACACTAACACAAGTGTGTAAAGTGGTTTTTCAACACTAACACAAGTGCGAAAAGTGGTTTTTCAACACTAACACAAGTGCGAAAAGTGGTTTTTCCACACTAATACAAGTGCAAAAGTGGTTTCCTGCACCAACACAAGTGCAAAAAGTGGTTTTTCAACACTAACACAAGTGCGAAAAGTGGTTTTTCAACACTATCACAAGTGCAAAAAGTGTTTTTTCCACACCAATACAAGTGCAAAAGTGGTTTCCTGCACCAACACAAGTGCGAAAAGTGGTTTTTCAACACTAACACAAGTGCGAAAAGTGGTTTTTCAACACTATCACAAGTGCAAAAAGTGTTTTTTCCACACTAGTACAAGTGCAAAAGTGGTTTCCGCACCAACACAAGTGCAAAAAGTGGTTTTTCAACACTAAAACAAGTGCGAAAAGTGGTTTTTCAACACTAACACAAGTGCGAAAAGTGGTTTTTCAACACTAACACAAGTGCGAAAAGTGGTTTTTCAACACTATCACAAGTGCAAAAAGTGTTTTTTCCACACTAGTACAAGTGCAAAAGTGGTTTCCTGCACCAACACAAGTGCAAAAAGTGGTTTTTCAACACTAAAACAAGTGCGAAAAGTGGTTTTTCAACACTAACACAAGTGCGAAAAGTGGTTTTTCAACACTAACACAAATGCGAAAAGTGGTTTTTCCACACTAATACAAGTGCAAAAGTGGTTTCCTGCACCAACACAAGTGCGAAAAGTGGTTTTTCAACACTAACACAAGTGAGAAAAGTGGATTTTCAACACTATCAAAAGTGCAAAAAGTGTTTTTTCCACACTAATACAAGTGCAAAAGTGGTTTCCTGCACCAACACAAGTGCGAAAAGTGGTTTTTCAACACTAACACAAGTGCGAAAAGTGTTTTTTCCACACTAATAGAAGTGCAAAAGTGGTTTCCTGCACCAACACAAGTGCGAAAAGTGGTTTTTCAACACTAACACAAGTGCGAAATGTGGTTTTTCAACACTAACACAAGTGCGAAAAGTGGTTTATCAACACTAACACAAGTGCGAAAAGTGGTTTTGCCACACTAATACAAGTGCAAAAGTGGTTTCCTGCACCAACACAAGTGTGAAAAGTGGTTTTTCAACACTAACACAAGTGCGAAAAGTGGTTTTTCAACACTATCACAAGTGCAAAAAGTGTTTTTTTCCACACTAATACAAGTGCAAAAGTGGTTTCCTGCACCAACACAAGTGCAAAAAGTGGTTTTTCAACACTAACACAAGTGCGAAAAGTGGTTTTTCCACACTAATACAAGTGCAAAAGTGGTTTCCTGCACCAACACAAGTGCGAAAAGTGGTTTTTCAACACCAACACAAGTGCGAAAAGTGGATTTTCAACACTATCACAAGTGCAAAAAGTGTATTTTCCACACTAATACAACTGCAAAAGTGGTTTCCTGCACCAACACATGTGCGAAAAGTGGTTTTTCAACACTAACACAAGTGCGAAAAAGTGGTTTTTCAACACTAACACAAGTGCGAAAAGTGTTTTTTCCACACCAATACAAGTGCATAAGTGGTTTCCTGCACCAAGACAAGTGCGAAAAGTGGTTTTTCAACACTAACACAAGTGTGTAAAGTGGTTTTTCAACACTAACACAAGTGCGAAAAGTGGTTTTTCAACACTAACACAAGTGCGAAAAGTGGTTTTTCCACACTAATACAAGTGCAAAAGTGGTTTCCTGCACCAACACAAGTGCGAAAAGTGGTTTTTCAACACTAACACAAGTGCGAAAAGTGGTTTTTCCACACTAATACAAGTGCAAAAGTGGTTTCCTGCACCAACACAAGTGCGAAAAGTGGTTTTTCAACACTAACACAAGTGCGAAAAGTGGATTTTCAACACTATCACAAGTGCAAAAAGTGTTTTTTCCACACTAATACAAGTGCAAAAGTGGTTTCCTGCACCAACACAAGTGCGAAAAGTGGTTTTTCAACACTAACACAAGTGCGAAAAGTGGTTTTTCAACACTAACACAAGTGCGAAAAGTGGTTTTTCAACACTAACACAAGTGCGAAAAGTGGTTTTTCAACACTAACACAAGTGCGAAAAGTGGTTTTTCCACACTAATACAAGTGCAAAAGTGGTTTCCTGCACCAACACAAGTGCGAAAAGTGGTTTTTCAACACTAACACAAGTGCGAAAAGTGGTTTTTCAACACTAACACAAGTGCGAAAAGTGGTTTTTCAACACTATCACAAGTGCAAAAAGTGTTTTTTCCACACTAGTACAAGTGCAAAAGTGGTTTCCTGCACCAACACAAGTGCAAAAAGTGGTTTTTCAACACTAAAACAAGTGCGAAAAGTGGTTTTTCAACACTAACACAAGTGCGAAAAGTGGTTTTTCAACACTAACACAAGTGCGAAAAGTGGTTTTTTCACACTAACACAAGTGCGAAAAGTGGTTTTTCAACACTTACACAAGTGCGAAAAGTGGTTTTTCAACACTAACACAAATGCGAAAAGTGGTTTTTCCACACTAATACAAGTGCAAAAGTGGTTTCCTGCACCAACACAAGTGCGAAAAGTGGTTTTTCAACACTAACACAAGTGAGAAAAGTGGATTTTCAACACTATCAAAAGTGCAAAAAGTGTTTTTTCCACACTAATACAAGTGCAAAAGTGGTTTCCTGCACCAACACAAGTGCGAAAAGTGGTTTTTTCAACACTAACACAAGTGCGAAAAGTGTTTTTTCCACACTAATAGAAGTGCAAAAGTGGTTTCCTGCACCAACACAAGTGCGAAAAGTGGTTTTTCAACACTAACACAAGTGCGAAATGTGGTTTTTCAACACTAACACAAGTGCGAAAAGTGGTTTTTTCAACACTAACACAAGTGCGAAAAGTGGTTTTGCCACACTAATACAAGTGCAAAAGTGGTTTCCTGCACCAACACAAGTGTGAAAAGTGGTTTTTCAACACTAACACAAGTGCGAAAAGTGGTTTTTCAACACTATCACAAGTGCAAAAAGTGTTTTTTCCACACTAATACAAGTGCAAAAGTGGTTTCCTGCACCAACACAAGTGCAAAAAGTGGTTTTTCAACACTAACACAAGTGCGAAAGGTGGTTTTTCCACACTAATACAAGTGCAAAAGTGGTTTCCTGCACCAACACAAGTGCGAAAAGTGGTTTTTCAACACCAACACAAGTGCGAAAAGTGGATTTTCAACACTATCACAAGTGCAAAAAGTGTATTTTCCACACTAATACAACTGCAAAAGTGGTTTCCTGCACCAACACATGTGCGAAAAGTGGTTTTTCAACACTAACACAAGTGCGAAAAGTGGTTTTTCAACACTAACACAAGTGCGAAAAGTGTTTTTTCCACACCAATACAAGTGCATACGTGGTTTCCTGCACCAAGACAAGTGCGAAAAGTGGTTTTTCAACACTAACACAAGTGTGTAATGTGGTTTTTCAACACTAACACAAGTGCGAAAAGTGGTTTTTCAACACTAACACAAGTGCGAAAAGTGGTTTTTCCACACTAATACAAGTGCAAAAGTGGTTTCCTGCACCAACACAAGTGCGAAAAGTGGTTTTTCAACACTAACACAAGTGCGAAAAGTGGTTTTTCAACACTATCACAAGTGCAAAAAGTGTTTTTTCCACACCAATACAAGTGCAAAAGTGGTTTCCTGCACCAACACAAGTGCGAAAAGTGGTTTTTCAACACTAACACAAGTGCGAAAAGTGGTTTTTCAACACTATCACAAGTGCAAAAAGTGTTTTTTCCACACTAGTACAAGTGCAAAAGTGGTTTCCGCACCAACACAAGTGCAAAAAGTGGTTTTTCAACACTAAAACAAGTGCGAAAAGTGGTTTTTCAACACTAACACAAGTGCGAAAAGTGGTTTTTCAACACTAACACAAGTGCGAAAAGTGGTTTTTCAACACTATCACAAGTGCAAAAAGTGTTTTTTCCACACTAGTACAAGTGCAAAAGTGGTTTCCTGCACCAACACAAGTGCAAAAAGTGGTTTTTCAACACTAAAACAAGTGCGAAAAGTGGTTTTTCAACACTAACACAAGTGCGAAAAGTGGTTTTTCAACACAAGTGCGAAAAGTGGTTTTTCAACACTATCACAAATGCAAAAAGTGTTTTTTCAACACTTACACAAGTGCGAAAAGTGGTTTTTCAACACTAACACAAATGCGAAAAGTGGTTTTTCCACACTAATACAAGTGCAAAAGTGGTTTCCTGCACCAACACAAGTGCGAAAAGTGGTTTTTCAACACTAACACAAGTGAGAAAAGTGGATTTTCAACACTATCAAAAGTGCAAAAAGTGTTTTTTCCACACTAATACAAGTGCAAAAGTGGTTTCCTGCACCAACACAAGTGCGAAAAGTGGTTTTTCAACACTAACACAAGTGCGAAAAGTGTTTTTTCCACACTAATAGAAGTGCAAAAGTGGTTTCCTGCACCAACACAAGTGCGAAAAGTGGTTTTTCAACACTAACACAAGTGCGAAATGTGGTTTTTCAACACTAACACAAGTGCGAAAAGTGGTTTTTCAACACTAACACAAGTGCGAAAAGTGGTTTTGCCACACTAATACAAGTGCAAAAGTGGTTTCCTGCACCAACACAAGTGTGAAAAGTGGTTTTTCAACACTAACACAAGTGCGAAAAGTGGTTTTTCAACACTATCACAAGTGCAAAAAGTGTTTTTTCCACACTAATACAAGTGCAAAAGTGGTTTCCTGCACCAACACAAGTGCAAAAAGTGGTTTTTCAACACTAACACAAGTGCGAAAAGTGGTTTTTCCACACTAATACAAGTGCAAAAGTGGTTTCCTGCACCAACACAAGTGCGAAAAGTGGTTTTTCAACACCAACACAAGTGCGAAAAGTGGATTTTCAACACTATCACAAGTGCAAAAAGTGTATTTTCCACACTAATACAACTGCAAAAGTGGTTTCCTGCACCAACACATGTGCGAAAAGTGGTTTTTCAACACTAACACAAGTGCGAAAAGTGGTTTTTCAACACTAACACAAGTGCGAAAAGTGTTTTTTCCACACCAATACAAGTGCATAAGTGGTTTCCTGCACCAAGACAAGTGCGAAAAGTGGTTTTTCAACACTAACACAAGTGTGTAAAGTGGTTTTTCAACACTAACACAAGTGCGAAAAGTGGTTTTTCAACACTAACACAAGTGCGAAAAGTGGTTTTTCCACACTAATACAAGTGCAAAAGTGGTTTCCTGCACCAACACAAGTGCGAAAAGTGGTTTTTCAACACTAACACAAGTGCGAAAAGTGGTTTTTCAACACTATCACAAGTGCAAAAAGTGTTTTTCCCACACCAATACAAGTGCAAAAGTGGTTTCCTGCACCAACACAAGTGCGAAAAGTGGTTTTTCAACACTAACACAATTGCGAAAAGTGGTTTTTCAACACTATCACAAGTGCAAAAAGTGTTTTTTCCACACTAGTACAAGTGCAAAAGTGGTTTCCGCACCAACACAAGTGCAAAAAGTGGTTTTTCAACACTAAAACAAGTGCGAAAAGTGGTTTTTCAACACTAACACAAGTGCGAAAAGTGGTTTTTCAACACTAACACAAGTGCGAAAAGTGGTTTTTCAACACTATCACAAGTGCAAAAAGTGTTTTTTCCACACTAGTACAAGTGCAAAAGTGGTTTCCTGCACCAACACAAGTGCAAAAAGTGGTTTTTCAATACTAAAACAAGTGCGAAAAGTGGTTTTTCAACACTAACACAAGTGCGAAAAGTGGTTTTTCAACACTAACACAAGTGCGAAAAGTGGTTTTTCAACACTATCACAAATGCAAAAAGTGTTTTTTCCACACTAATACAAGTGCAAAAGTGGTTTCCTGCACCAACACAAGTGCGAAAAGTGGTTTTTCAACTCTAACACAAGTGCGAAAAGTGGTTTTTCAACACTAACACAAGTGCGAAAAGTGGTTTTTCAACACTAGCACAAGTCCAAAAAGTGTGTTTTCCACACTAATACAAATGCAAAAGTGGTTTCCTGCACCAACACAAGTGCGAAAAGTGGTTTTTCAACACTAACACAAGTGCGAAAAGTGGTTTTTCAACACTAACACAAGTGCGAAAAGTGGTTTTTCCACACTAATACAAGTGCAAAAGTGGTTTCCTGCACCAACACAAGTGCGAAAAGTGGTTTTTCAACACTAACACAAGTGCGAAAAGTGGATTTTCAACACTATCACAAGTGCAAAAAGTGTTTTTTCCACACTAATACAAGTGCAAAAGTGGTTTCCTGCACCAACACAAGTGCGAAAAGTGGCTTTTCAACACTAACACAAGTGCGAAAAGTGGTTTTTCAACACTAACACAAGTGCGAAAAGTGGTTTTTCAACACGAACACAAGTGCGAAAAGTGGTTTTTCAACACTAACACAAGTGCGAAAAGTGGTTTTTCCACACTAATACAAGTGCAAAAGTGGTTTCCTGCACCAACACAAGTGCGAAAAGTGGTTTTTCAACACTAACACAAGTGCGAAAAGTGGTTTTTCAACACTAACACAAGTGCGAAAAGTGGTTTTTCAACACTATCACAAGTGCAAAAAGTGTTTTTTCCACACTAGTACAAGTGCAAAAGTGGTTTCATGCACCAACACAAGTGCAAAAAGTGGTTTTTCAACACTAAAACAAGTGCGAAAAGTGGTTTTTCAACACTAACACAAGTACGAAAAGTGGTTTTTCAACACTAACACAAGTGCGAAAAGTGGTTTTTTCACACTAACACAAGTGCGAAAAGTGGTTTTTCAACACTTACACAAGTGCGAAAAGTGGTTTTTCAACACTAACACAAGTGCGAAAAGTGGTTTTTCCACACTAATACAAGTGCAAAAGTGGTTTCCTGCACCAACACAAGTGCGAAAAGTGGTTTTTCAACACTAACACAAGTGAGAAAAGTGGATTTTCAACACTATCAAAAGTGCAAAAAGTGTTTTTTCCACACTAATACAAGTGCAAAAGTGGTTTCCTGCACCAACACAAGTGCGAAAAGTGGTTTTTCAACACTAACACAAGTGCGAAAAGTGTTTTTTTCCACACTAATACAAGTGCAAAAGTGGTTTCCTGCACCAACACAAGTGCGAAAAGTGGTTTTTCAACACTAACACAAGTGCGAAATGTGGTTTTTCAACACTAACACAAGTGCGAAAAGTGGTTTTTCAACACTAACACAAGTGCGAAAAGTGTTTTGCCACACTAATACAAGTGCAAAAGTGGTTTCCTGCACCAACACAAGTGCGAAAAGTGGTTTTTCAACACTAACACAAGTGCGAAAAGTGGTTTTTCAACACTATCACAAGTGCAAAAAGTGTTTTTTCCACACTAATACAAGTGCAAAAGTGGTTTCCTGCACCAACACAAGTGCGAAAAGTGGTTTTTCAACACTAACACAAGTGCGAAAAGTGGTTTTTCCACACTAATACAAGTGCAAAAGTGGTTTCCTGCACCAACACAAGTGCGAAAAGTGGTTTTTCAACACCAACACAAGTGCGAAAAGTGGATTTTCAACACTATCACAAGTGCAAAAAGTGTATTTTCCACACTAATACAACTGCAAAAGTGGTTTCCTGCACCAACACATGTGCGAAAAGTGGTTTTTCAACACTAACACAAGTGCGAAAAGTGGTTTTTCAACACTAACACAAGTGCGAAAAGTGTTTTTTCCACACCAATACAAGTGCATAAGTGGTTTCCTGCACCAAGACAAGTGCGAAAAGTGGTTTTTCAACACTAACACAAGTGTGTAAAGTGGTTTTTCAACACTAACACAAGTGCGAAAAGTGGTTTTTCAACACTAACACAAGTGCGAAAAGTGGTTTTTCCACACTAATACAAGTGCAAAAAGTGTTTTTTCCACACTAATACAAGTGCAAAAGTGGTTTCCTGCACCAACACAAGTGCGAAAAGTGGTTTTTCAACACTAACACAAGTGCGAAAAGTGGTTTTTCAACACTAACACAAGTGCGAAAAGTGGTTTTTCAACACGAACACAAGTGCGAAAAGTGGTTTTTCAACACTAACACAAGTGCGAAAAGTGGTTTTTCCACACTAATACAAGTGCAAAAGTGGTTTCCTGCACCAACACAAGTGCGAAAAGTGGTTTTTCAACACTAACACAAGTGCGAAAAGTGGTTTTTCAACACTAACACAAGTGCGAAAAGTGGTTTTTCAACACTATCACAAGTGCAAAAAGTGTTTTTTCCACACTAGTACAAGTGCAAAAGTGGTTTCCTGCACCAACACAAGTGCAAAAAGTGGTTTTTCAACACTAAAACAAGTGCGAAAAGTGGTTTTTCAACACTAACACAAGTGCGAAAAGTGGTTTTTCAACACTAACACAAGTGCGAAAAGTGGTTTTTTCACACTAACACAAGTGCGAAAAGTGGTTTTTCAACACTTACACAAGTGCGAAAAGTGGTTTTTCAACACTAACACAAGTGCGAAAAGTGGTTTTTCCACACTAATACAAGTGCAAAAGTGGTTTCCTGCACCAACACAAGTGCGAAAAGTGGTTTTTCAACACTAACACAAGTGAGAAAAGTGGATTTTCAACACTATCAAAAGTGCAAAAAGTGTTTTTTCCACACTAATACAAGTGCAAAAGTGGTTTCCTGCACCAACACAAGTGCGAAAAGTGGTTTTTCAACACTAACACAAGTGCGAAAAGTGTTTTTTCCACACTAATACAAGTGCAAAAGTGGTTTCCTGCACCAACACAAGTGCGAAAAGTGGTTTTTCAACACTAACACAAGTGCGAAATGTGGTTTTTCAACACTAACACAAGTGCGAAAAGTGGTTTTTCAACACTAACACAAGTGCGAAAAGTGGTTTTGCCACACTAATACAAGTGCAAAAGTGGTTTCCTGCACCAACACAAGTGCGAAAAGTGGTTTTTCAACACCAACACAAGTGCGAAAAGTGGTTTTTCAACACTATCACAAGTGCAAAAAGTGTTTTTTCCACACTAATACAAGTGCAAAAGTGGTTTCCTGCACCAACACAAGTGCGAAAAGTGGTTTTTCAACACTAACACAAGTGCGAAAAGTGGTTTTTCCACACTAATACAAGTGCAAAAGTGGTTTCCTGCACCAACACAAGTGCGAAAAGTGGTTTTTCAACACCAACACAAGTGCGAAAAGTGGATTTTCAACACTATCACAAGTGCAAAAAGTGTATTTTCCACACTAATACAACTGCAAAAGTGGTTTCCTGCACCAACACATGTGCGAAAAGTGGTTTTTCAACACTAACACAAGTGCGAAAAGTGGTTTTTCAACACTAACACAAGTGCGAAAAGTGTTTTTTCCACACCAATACAAGTGCATAAGTGGTTTCCTGCACCAAGACAAGTGCGAAAAGTGGTTTTTCAACACTAACACAAGTGTGTAAAGTGGTTTTTCAACACTAACACAAGTGCGAAAAGTGGTTTTTCAACACTAACACAAGTGCGAAAAGTGGTTTTTCCACACTAATACAAGTGCAAAAGTGGTTTCCTGCACCAACACAAGTGCGAAAAGTGGTTTTTCAACACTAACACAAGTGCGAAAAGTGGTTTTTCAACACTATCACAAGTGCAAAAAGTGTTTTTTCCACACCAATACAAGTGCAAAAGTGGTTTCCTGCACCAACACAAGTGCGAAAAGTGGTTTTTCAACACTAACACAAGTGCGAAAAGTGGTTTTTCAACACTATCACAAGTGCAAAAAGTGTTTTTTCCACACTAATACAAGTGCAAAAGTGGTTTCCTGCACCAACACAAGTGCGAAAAGTGGTTTTTCAACACTAACACAAGTGCGAAAAGTGGTTTTTCAACACTAACACAAGTGCGAAAAGTGGTTTTTCAACACTAACACAAGTGCGAAAAGTGGTTTTTTCACACTAACACAAGTGTGAAAAGTGGTTTTTCAACACTTACACAAGTGCGAAAAGTGGTTTTTCAACACTAACACAAGTGCGAAAAGTGGTTTTTCCACACTAATACAAGTGCAAAAGTGGTTTCCTGCACCAACACAAGTGCGAAAAGTGGTTTTTCAACACTAACACAAGTGAGAAAAGTGGATTTTCAACACTATCAAAAGTGCAAAAAGTGTTTTTTCCACACTAATACAAGTGCAAAAGTGGTTTCCTGCACCAACACAAGTGCGAAAAGTGGTTTTTCAACACTAACACAAGTGCGAAAAGTGTTTTTTCCACACTAATACAAGTGCAAAAGTGGTTTCCTGCACCAACACAAGTGCGAAAAGTGGTTTTTCAACACTAACACAAGTGCGAAATGTGGTTTTTCAACACTAACACAAGTGCGAAAAGTGGTTTTTCAACACTAACACAAGTGCGAAAAGTGGTTTTGCCACACTAATACAAGTGCAAAAGTGGTTTCCTGCACCAACACAAGTGCGAAAAGTGGTTTTTCAACACTAACACAAGTGCGAAAAGTGGTTTTTCAACACTATCACAAGTGCAAAAAGTGTTTTTTCCACACTAATACAAGTGCAAAAGTGGTTTCCTGCACCAACACAAGTGCGAAAAGTGGTTTTTCAACACTAACACAAGTGCGAAAAGTGGTTTTTCCACACTAATACAAGTGCAAAAGTGGTTTCCTGCACCAACACAAGTGCGAAAAGTGGTTTTTCAACACCAACACAAGTGCGAAAAGTGGATTTTCAACACTATCACAAGTGCAAAAAGTGTATTTTCCACACTAATACAACTGCAAAAGTGGTTTCCTGCACCAACACATGTGCGAAAAGTGGTTTTTCAACACTAACACAAGTGCGAAAAGTGGTTTTTCAACACTAACACAAGTGCGAAAAGTGTTTTTTCCACACCAATACAAGTGCATAAGTGGTTTCCTGCACCAAGACAAGTGCGAAAAGTGGTTTTTCAACACTAACACAAGTGTGTAAAGTGGTTTTTCAACACTAACACAAGTGCGAAAAGTGGTTTTTCAACACTAACACAAGTGCGAAAAGTGGTTTTTCCACACTAATACAAGTGCAAAAGTGGTTTCCTGCACCAACACAAGTGCGAAAAGTGGTTTTTCAACACTAACACAAGTGCGAAAAGTGGTTTTTCAACACTATCACAAGTGCAAAAAGTGTTTTTTCCACACCAATACAAGTGCAAAAGTGGTTTCCTGCACCAACACAAGTGCGAAAAGTGGTTTTTCAACACTAACACAAGTGCGAAAAGTGGTTTTTCAACACTAACACAAGTGCGAAAAGTGGTTTTTCAACACTATCACAAGTGCAAAAAGTGTTTTTTCCACACGAGTACAAGTGCAAAAGTGGTTTCCTGCACCAACACAAGTGCAAAAAGTGGTTTTTCAACACTAACACAAGTGCGAAAAGTGGTTTTTCAACACTAACACAAGTGCGAAAAGTGGTTTTTCAACACTATCACAAGTGCAAAAAGTGTTTTTTCCACACTAATACAAATGCAAAAGTGGTTTCCTGCACCAACACAAGTGCGAAAAGTGGTTTTTCAACACTAACACAAGTGTGAAAAGTGGTTTTTCAACACTAACACAAGTGCGAAAAGTGGTTTTTCAACAATATCACAAGTGCAAAAAGTGTTATTTCCACACTAATACAAGTGCAAAAGTGGTTTCCTGCACCAACACAAGTGCGAAAAGTGGTTTTTCAACACTAGCACAAGTGCGAAAAGTGGTTTTTCAACACTAACACAAGTGCAAAAAGTGTTTTTTCCACACTAATACAAGTGCAAAAGTGGTTTCCTGCACCAACACAAGTGCGAAAAGTGATTTTTCAACACTAGCACAAGCGCGAAAATTGGTTTTTCAACACTATCACAAGTGCAAAAAGTGTTTTTTCCACACCAATACAAGTGCAAAAGTGGTTTCCTGCACCAACACAAGTGTGAAAAGTGGTTTTTCAACACTAACACAATTGCGAAAAGTGGTTTTTCAACACTAACACAAGTGCGAAAAGTGGTTTTTCCACACTAATAATAGTGCGAAAGTGGTTTCCTGCACCAACACAAGTGCGAAAAGTGGTTTTTCCACACTAATACAAGTGCAAAAGTGGTTTTCCTGCACCAACACAAGTGCGAAAAGTGGTTTTTCAACACTAACACAAGTGCGAAAAGTGGTTTCTCAACACTATCACAAGTGCAAAAAGTGATTTTTCCACACTAATACAAGTGCAAAAGTGGTTTCCTGCACCAATACAAGTGCAAAAGTGGTTTCCTGCACCAACACAAGTGCGAAAAGTGGTTTTTCAACACTAACACAAGTGCGAAAAGTGGTTTTTCAACACTAACACAAGTGCGAAAAGTGGTTTTTCAACACTATCACAAGTGCAAAAAGTGTTTTTTCCACACTAGTACAAGTGCAAAAGTGGTTTCCTGCACCAACACAAGTGCAAAAAGTGGTTTTTCAACACTAACACAAGTGCGAAAAGTGGTTTTTCAACACTAACACAAGTGCGAAAAGTGGTTTTTCAACACTATCACAAGTGCAAAAAGTGTTTTTTCCACACTAATACAAATGCAAAAGTGGTTTCCTGCACCAACACAAGTGCGAAAAGTGGTTTTTCAACACTAACACAAGTGCGAAAAGTGGTTTTTCAACACTAACACAAGTGCGAAAAGTGGTTTTTCAACACTATCACAAGTGCAAAAAGTGTTATTTCCACACTAATACAAGTGCAAAAGTGGTTTCCTGCACCAACACAAGTGCGAAAAGTGGTTTTTCAACACTAGCACAAGTGCGAAAAGTGGTTTTTCAACACTAACACAAGTGCAAAAAGTGTTTTTTCCACACTAATACAAGTGCAAAAGTGGTTTCCTGCACCAACACAAGTGCGAAAAGTGATTTTTCAACACTAGCACAAGCGCGAAAAGTGGTTTTTCAACACTAACACAAGTGCGAAAAGTGGTTTTTCCACACTAATACAAGTGCAAAAGTGGTTTCCTGCACCAACACAAGTGCGAAAAGTGGTTTTTCAACACTAACACAAGTGCGAAAATTGGTTTTTCAACACTATCACAAGTGCAAAAAGTGTTTTTTCCACACCAATACAAGTGCAAAAGTGGTTTCCTGCACCAACACAAGTGTGAAAAGTGGTTTTTCAACACTAACACAATTGCGAAAAGTGGTTTTTCAACACTAACACAAGTGCGAAAAGTGGTTTTTCCACACTAATAATAGTGCGAAAGTGGTTTCCTGCACCAACACAAGTGCAAAAAGTGGTTTTTCAACACTAACACAAGTGCGAAAAGTGGATTTTCAACACTATCACAGGTGCAAAAAGTGTTTTTTCCACACTAATACAATTGCAAAAGTGGTTTCCTGCACCAACACAAGTGCGAAAAGTGGTTTTTCAACACTAACACAAGTGCGAAAAGTGGTTTTTCAACACTAACACAAGTGCGAAAAGTGTTTTTTCCACACTAATACAAGTGCAAAAGTGGTTTCCTGCACCAATACAAGTGCGAAAAGTGGTTTTTCAACACTAACACAAGTGCGAAAAGTGGTTTTTCAACACTAACACAAGTGCGAAAAGTGGTTTTTCAACACTAACACAAGTGCGAAAAGTGGTTTTTCCACACTAATACAAGTGCAAAAGTGGTTTTCCTGCACCAACACAAGTGCGAAAAGTGGTTTTTCAACACTAACACAAGTGCGAAAAGTGGTTTCTCAACACTATCACAAGTGCAAAAAGTGATTTTTCCACACTAATACAAGTGCAAAAGTGGTTTCCTGCACCAACACAAGTGCGAAAAGTGGTTTTTCAACACTTACACAAGTGCGAAAAGTGGTTTTTCCACACTAATACAAGTGCAAAAGTCGTTTCCTGCACCAACACAAGTGCGAAAAGTGGTTTTTCCACACTAACACAAGTGCGAAAAGTGGATTTTCAACACTATCACAGGTGCAAAAAGTGTTTTTTCCACACTAATACAAGTGCAAAAGTGGTTTCCTGCACCAACACACGTGCGAAACGTGGTTTTTCAACACTAACACAAGTGCGAAAAGTGGTTTTTCAACACTAACACAAGTGCGAAAAGTGGTTTTCCAACACTAACACAAGTGCGAAAAGTGGTTTTTCAACACTAACACAAGTGCAAAAAGTGGTTTTTCCACACTAATACAAGTGCAAAAGTGGTTTCGTGCACCAACACAAGTGCGAAAAGTGGTTTTTCAACACTAACACAAGTGCGAAAAGTGGTTTTCCAACACTAACACAAGTGCGAAAAGTGGTTTTTCAACACTAACACAAGTGCGAAAAGTGGTTTTTCCACACTAATACAAGTGCAAAAGTGGTTTCCTGCACCAACACAAGTGCGAAAAGTGGTTTTTCAACACTAACACAAGTGCGAAAAGTGGTTTTTCAACACTAACACAAGTGCGAAAAGTGTTTTTTCCACACCAATACAAGTGCATAAGTGGTTTCCTGCACCAAGACAAGTGCGAAAAGTGGTTTTTCAACACTAACACAAGTGTGTAAAGTGGTTTTTCAACACTAACACAAGTGCGAAAAGTGGTTTTTCAACACTAACACAAGTGCGAAAAGTGGTTTTTCCACACTAATACAAGTGCAAAAGTGGTTTCCTGCACCAACACAATGCGAAAAGTGGTTTTTCAACACTAACACAAGTGCGAAAAGTGGTTTTTCAACACTATCACAAGTGCAAAAAGTGTTTTTTCCACACCAATACAAGTGCAAAAGTGGTTTCCTGCACCAACACAAGTGCGAAAAGTGGTTTTTCAACACTAAAACAAGTGCGAAAAGTGGTTTTTCAACACTAACACAAGTGCGAAAAGTGGTTTTTCAACACTAACACAAGTGCGAAAAGTGGTTTTTCAACACTATCACAAGTGCAAAAAGTGTTTTTTCCACACTAATAATAGTGCGAAAGTGGTTTCCTGCACCAACACAAGTGCGAAAAGTGGTTTTTCCACACTAATACAAGTGCAAAAGTGGTTTTCCTGCACCAACACAAGTGCGAAAAGTGGTTTTTCAACACTAACACAAGTGCGAAAAGTGGTTTCTCAACACTATCACAAGTGCAAAAAGTGATTTTTCCACACTAATACAAGTGCAAAAGTGGTTTCCTGCACCAATACAAGTGCAAAAGTGGTTTCCTGCACCAACACAAGTGCGAAAAGTGGTTTTTCAACACTAACACAAGTGCGAAAAGTGGTTTTTCAACACTATCACAAGTGCAAAAAGTGTTTTTTCCACACTAATACAAATGCAAAAGTGGTTTCCTGCACCAACACAAGTGCGAAAAGTGGTTTTTCAACACTAACACAAGTGCGAAAAGTGGTTTTTCAACACTAACACAAGTGCGAAAAGTGGTTTTTCAACACTATCACAAGTGCAAAAAGTGTTATTTCCACACTAATACAAGTGCAAAAGTGGTTTCCTGCACCAACACAAGTGCGAAAAGTGGTTTTTCAACACTAGCACAAGTGCGAAAAGTGGTTTTTCAACACTAACACAAGTGCAAAAAGTGTTTTTTCCACACTAATACAAGTGCAAAAGTGGTTTCCTGCACCAACACAAGTGCGAAAAGTGATTTTTCAACACTAGCACAAGCGCGAAAAGTGGTTTTTCAACACTAACACAAGTGCGAAAAGTGGTTTTTCCACACTAATACAATTGCAAAAGTGGTTTCCTGCACCAACACAAGTGCGAAAAGTGGTTTTTCAACACTAACACAAGTGCGAAAATTGGTTTTTCAACACTATCACAAGTGCAAAAAGTGTTTTTTCCACACCAATACAAGTGCAAAAGTGGTTTCCTGCACCAACACAAGTGTGAAAAGTGGTTTTTCAACACTAACACAATTGCGAAAAGTGGTTTTTCAACACTAACACAAGTGCGAAAAGTGGTTTTTCCACACTAATAATAGTGCGAAAGTGGTTTCCTGCACCAACACAAGTGCAAAAAGTGGTTTTTCAACACTAACACAAGTGCGAAAAGTGGATTTTCAACACTATCACAGGTGCAAAAAGTGTTTTTTCCACACTAATACAAGTGCAAAAGTGGTTTCCTGCACCAACACAAGTGCGAAAAGTGGTTTTTCAACACTAACACAAGTGCGAAAAGTGGTTTTTCAACACTAACACAAGTGCGAAAAGTGTTTTTTCCACACTAATACAAGTGCAAAAGTGGTTTCCTGCACCAATACAAGTGCGAAAAGTGGTTTTTCAACACTAACACAAGTGCGAAAAGTGGTTTTTCAACACTAACACAAGTGCGAAAAGTGGTTTTTCAACACTAACACAAGTGCGAAAAGTGGTTTTTCCACACTAATACAAGTGCAAAAGTGGTTTTCCTGCACCAACACAAGTGCGAAAAGTGGTTTTTCAACACTAACACAAGTGCGAAAAGTGGTTTCTCAACACTATCACAAGTGCAAAAAGTGATTTTTCCACACTAATACAAGTGCAAAAGTGGTTTCCTGCACAAACACAAGTGCGAAAAGTGGTTTTTCAACACTTACACAAGTGCGAAAAGTGGTTTTTCCACACTAATACAAGTGCAAAAGTCGTTTCCTGCACCAACACAAGTGCGAAAAGTGGTTTTTCCACACTAACACAAGTGCGAAAAGTGGATTTTCAACACTATCACAGGTGCAAAAAGTGTTTTTTCCACACTAATACAAGTGCAAAAGTGGTTTCCTGCACCAACACACGTGCGAAAAGTGGTTTTTCAACACTAACACAAGTGCGAAAAGTGGTTTTCCAACACTAACACAAGTGCGAAAAGTGGTTTTTCAACACTAACACAAGTGCGAAAAGTGGTTTTTCCACACTAATACAAGTGCAAAAGTCGTTTCCTGCACCAACACAAGTGCGAAAAGTGGTTTTTCCACACTAACACAAGTGCGAAAAGTGGATTTTCAACACTATCACAGGTGCAAAAAGTGTTTTTTCCACACTAATACAAGTGCAAAAGTGGTTTCCTGCACCAACACACGTGCGAAACGTGGTTTTTCAACACTAACACAAGTGCGAAAAGTGGTTTTTCAACACTAACACAAGTGCGAAAAGTGTTTTTTCCACACTAATACAAGTGCAAAAGTGGTTTCCTGCACCAACACAAGTGCGAAAAGTGGTTTTCCAACACTAACACAAGTGCGAAAAGTGGTTTTTCAACACTAACACAAGTGCGAAAAGTGGTTTTTCCACACTAATACAAGTGCAAAAGTGGTTTCCTGCACCAACACAAGTGCGAAAAGTGGTTTTTCAACACTAACACAAGTGCGAAAAGTGGTTTTTCAACACTAACACAAGTGCGAAAAGTGTTTTTTCCACACCAATACAAGTGCATAAGTGGTTTCCTGCACCAAGACAAGTGCGAAAAGTGGTTTTTCAACACTAACACAAGTGTGTAAAGTGGTTTTTCAACACTAACACAAGTGCGAAAAGTGGTTTTTCAACACTAACACAAGTGCGAAAAGTGGTTTTTCCACACTAATACAAGTGCAAAAGTGGTTTCCTGCACCAACACAAGTGCGAAAAGTGGTTTTTCAACACTAACACAAGTGCGAAAAGTGGTTTTTCAACACTATCACAAGTGCAAAAAGTGTTTTTTCCACACCAATACAAGTGCAAAAGTGGTTTCCTGCACCAACACAAGTGCGAAAAGTGGTTTTTCAACACTAACACAAGTGCGAAAAGTGGTTTTTCAACACTATCACAAGTGCAAAAAGTGTTTTTTCCACACTAGTACAAGTGCAAAAGTGGTTTCCTGCACCAACACAAGTGCAAAAAGTGGTTTTTCAACCCTAAAACAAGTGCGAAAAGTGGTTTTTCAACACTAACACAAGTGCGAAAAGTGGTTTTTCAACACTAACACAAGTGCGAAAAGTGGTTTTTCAACACTATCACAAGTGCAAAAAGTGTTTTTTCCACACTAGTACAAGTGCAAAAGTGGTTTCCTGCACCAACACAAGTGCAAAAAGTGGTTTTTCAACACTAAAACAAGTGCGAAAAGTGGTTTTTCAACACTAACACAAGTGCGAAAAGTGGTTTTTCAACACTAACACAAGTGCGAAAAGTGGTTTTTCAACACTATCACAAATGCAAAAAGTGTTTTTTCCACACTAATACAAGTGCAAAAGTGGTTTCCTGCACCAACACAAGTGCGAAAAGTGGTTTTTCAACTCTAACACAAGTGCGAAAAGTGGTTTTTCAACACTAACACAAGTGCGAAAAGTGGTTTTTCAACACTAGCACAAGTCCAAAAAGTGTGTTTTCCACACTAATACAAATGCAAAAGTGGTTTCCTGCACCAACACAAGTGCGAAAAGTGGTTTTTCAACACTAACACAAGTGCGAAAAGTGGTTTTTCAACACTAACACAAGTGCGAAAAGTGGTTTTTCCACACTAATACAAGTGCAAAAGTGGTTTCCTGCACCAACACAAGTGCGAAAAGTGGTTTTTCAACACTAACACAAGTGCGAAAAGTGGATTTTCAACACTATCACAAGTGCAAAAAGTGTTTTTTCCACACTAATACAAGTGCAAAAGTGGTTTCCTGCACCAACACAAGTGCGAAAAGTGGTTTTTCAACACTAACACAAGTGCGAAAAGTGGTTTTTCAACACAAACACAAGTGCGAAAAGTGGTTTTTCAACACTAACACAAGTCCGAAAAGTGGTTTTTCAACACTAACACAAGTGCGAAAAGTGTTTTTTCCACACCAATACAAGTGCAAAAGTGGTTTCCTGCACCAACACAAGTGTGAAAAGTGGTTTTTCAACACTAACACAATTGCGAAAATTGGTTTTTCAACACTATCACAAGTGCAAAAAGTGTTTTTTCCACACCAATACAAGTGCAAAAGTGGTTTCCTGCACCAACACAAGTGTGAAAAGTGGTTTTTCAACACTAACACAATTGCGAAAAGTGGTTTTTCAACACTAACACAAGTGCGAAAAGTGGTTTTTCCACACTAATAATAGTGCGAAAGTGGTTTCCTGCACCAACACAAGTGCAAAAAGTGGTTTTTCAACACTAACACAAGTGCGAAAAGTGGATTTTCAACACTATCACAGGTGCAAAAAGTGTTTTTTCCACACTAATACAAGTGCAAAAGTGGTTTCCTGCACCAACACAAGTGCGAAAAGTGGTTTTTCAACACTAACACAAGTGCGAAAAGTGGTTTTTCAACACTAACACAAGTGCGAAAAGTGTTTTTTCCACACTAATACAAGTGCAAAAGTGGTTTCCTGCACCAATACAAGTGCGAAAAGTGGTTTTTCAACACTAACACAAGTGCGAAAAGTGGTTTTTCAACACTAACACAAGTGCGAAAAGTGGTTTTTCAACACTAACACAAGTGCGAAAAGTGGTTTTTCCACACTAATACAAGTGCAAAAGTGGTTTTCCTGCACCAACACAAGTGCGAAAAGTGGTTTTTCAACACTAACACAAGTGCGAAAAGTGGTTTCTCAACACTATCACAAGTGCAAAAAGTGATTTTTCCACACTAATACAAGTGCAAAAGTGGTTTCCTGCACAAACACAAGTGCGAAAAGTGGTTTTTCAACACTTACACAAGTGCGAAAAGTGGTTTTTCCACACTAATACAAGTGCAAAAGTCGTTTCCTGCACCAACACAAGTGCGAAAAGTGGTTTTTCCACACTAACACAAGTGCGAAAAGTGGATTTTCAACACTATCACAGGTGCAAAAAGTGTTTTTTCCACACTAATACAAGTGCAAAAGTGGTTTCCTGCACCAACACACGTGCGAAACGTGGTTTTTCAACACTAACACAAGTGCGAAAAGTGGTTTTTCAACACTAACACAAGTGCGAAAAGTGTTTTTTCCACACTAATACAAGTGCAAAAGTGGTTTCCTGCACCAACACAAGTGCGAAAAGTGGTTTTTCAACACTAACACAAGTGCGAAAAGTGGTTTTCCAACACTAACACAAGTGCGAAAAGTGGTTTTTCAACACTAACACAAGTGCGAAAAGTGGTTTTTCCACACTAATACAAGTGCAAAAGTGGTTTCCTGCACCAACACAAGTGCGAAAAGTGGTTTTTCAACACTAACACAAGTGCGAAAAGTGGTTTTTCAACACTAACACAAGTGCGAAAAGTGGTTTTTCAACACTAGCACAAGTCCAAAAAGTGTGTTTTCCACACTAATACAAATGCAAAAGTGGTTTCCTGCACCAACACAAGTGCGAAAAGTGGTTTTTCAACACTAACACAAGTGCGAAAAGTGGTTTTTCAACACTAACACAAGTGCGAAAAGTGGTTTTTCCACACTAATACAAGTGCAAAAGTGGTTTCCTGCACCAACACAAGTGCGAAAAGTGGTTTTTCAACACTAACACAAGTGCGAAAAGTGGATTTTCAACACTATCACAAGTGCAAAAAGTGTTTTTTCCACACTAATACAAGTGCAAAAGTGGTTTCCTGCACCAACACAAGTGCGAAAAGTGGTTTTTCAACACTAACACAAGTGCGAAAAGTGGTTTTTCAACACTAACACAAGTGCGAAAAGTGGTTTTTCAACACTAACACAAGTCCGAAAAGTGGTTTTTCAACACTAACACAAGTGCGAAAAGTGTTTTTTCCACACCAATACAAGTGCAAAAGTGGTTTCCTGCACCAACACAAGTGTGAAAAGTGGTTTTTCAACACTAACACAATTGCGAAAATTGGTTTTTCAACACTATCACAAGTGCAAAAAGTGTTTTTTCCACACCAATACAAGTGCAAAAGTGGTTTCCTGCACCAACACAAGTGTGAAAAGTGGTTTTTCAACACTAACACAATTGCGAAAAGTGGTTTTTCAACACTAACACAAGTGCGAAAAGTGGTTTTTCCACACTAATAATAGTGCGAAAGTGGTTTCCTGCACCAACACAAGTGCAAAAAGTGGTTTTTCAACACTAACACAAGTGCGAAAAGTGGATTTTCAACACTATCACAGGTGCAAAAAGTGTTTTTTCCACACTAATACAAGTGCAAAAGTGGTTTCCTGCACCAACACAAGTGCGAAAAGTGGTTTTTCAACACTAACACAAGTGCGAAAAGTGGTTTTTCAACACTAACACAAGTGCGAAAAGTGTTTTTTCCACACTAATACAAGTGCAAAAGTGGTTTCCTGCACCAATACAAGTGCGAAAAGTGGTTTTTCAACACTAACACAAGTGCGAAAAGTGGTTTTTCAACACTAACACAAGTGCGAAAAGTGGTTTTTCAACACTAACACAAGTGCGAAAAGTGGTTTTTCCACACTAATACAAGTGCAAAAGTGGTTTTCCTGCACCAACACAAGTGCGAAAAGTGGTTTTTCAACACTTACACAAGTGCGAAAAGTGGTTTTTCCACACTAATACAAGTGCAAAAGTCGTTTCCTGCACCAACACAAGTGCGAAAAGTGGTTTTTCCACACTAACACAAGTGCGAAAAGTGGATTTTCAACACTATCACAGGTGCAAAAAGTGTTTTTTCCACACTAATACAAGTGCAAAAGTGGTTTCCTGCACCAACACACGTGCGAAACGTGGTTTTTCAACACTAACACAAGTGCGAAAAGTGGTTTTTCAACACTAACACAAGTGCGAAAAGTGTTTTTTCCACACTAATACAAGTGCAAAAGTGGTTTCCTGCACCAACACAAGTGCGAAAAGTGGTTTTTCAACACTAACACAAGTGCGAAAAGTGGTTTTCCAACACTAACACAAGTGCGAAAAGTGGTTTTTCAACACTAACACAAGTGCGAAAAGTGGTTTTTCCACACTAATACAAGTGCAAAAGTGGTTTCCTGCACCAACACAAGTGCGAAAAGTGGTTTTTCAACACTAACACAAGTGCGAAAAGTGGTTTTTCAACACTAACACAAGTGCGAAAAGTGTTTTTTCCACACCAATACAAGTGCATAAGTGGTTTCCTGCACCAAGACAAGTGCGAAAAGTGGTTTTTCAACACTAACACAAGTGTGTAAAGTGGTTTTTCAACACTAACACAAGTGCGAAAAGTGGTTTTTCAACACTAACACAAGTGCGAAAAGTGGTTTTCCACACTAATACAAGTGCAAAAGTGGTTTCCTGCACCAACACAAGTGCGAAAAGTGGTTTTTCAACACTAACACAAGTGCGAAAAGTGGTTTTTCAACACTATCACAAGTGCAAAAAGTGTTTTTTCCACACCAATACAAGTGCAAAAGTGGTTTCCTGCACCAACACAAGTGCGAAAAGTGGTTTTTCAACACTAACACAAGTGCGAAAAGTGGTTTTTCAACACTATCACAAGTGCAAAAAGTGTTTTTTCCACACTAGTACAAGTGCAAAAGTGGTTTCCTGCACCAACACAAGTGCAAAAAGTGGTTTTTCAACCCTAAAACAAGTGCGAAAAGTGGTTTTTCAACACTAACACAAGTGCGAAAAGTGGTTTTTCAACACTAACACAAGTGCGAAAAGTGGTTTTTCAACACTATCACAAGTGCAAAAAGTGTTTTTTCCACACTAGTACAAGTGCAAAAGTGGTTTCCTGCACCAACACAAGTGCAAAAAGTGGTTTTTCAACACTAAAACAAGTGCGAAAAGTGGTTTTTCAACACTAACACAAGTGCGAAAAGTGGTTTTTCAACACTAACACAAGTGCGAAAAGTGGTTTTTCAACACTATCACAAATGCAAAAAGTGTTTTTTCCACACTAATACAAGTGCAAAAGTGGTTTCCTGCACCAACACAAGTGCGAAAAGTGGTTTTTCAACTCTAACACAAGTGCGAAAAGTGGTTTTTCAACACTAACACAAGTGCGAAAAGTGGTTTTTCAACACTAGCACAAGTCCAAAAAGTGTGTTTTCCACACTAATACAAATGCAAAAGTGGTTTCCTGCACCAACACAAGTGCGAAAAGTGGTTTTTCAACACTAACACAAGTGCGAAAAGTGGTTTTTCAACACTAACACAAGTGCGAAAAGTGGTTTTTCCACACTAATACAAGTGCAAAAGTGGTTTCCTGCACCAACACAAGTGCGAAAAGTGGTTTTTCAACACTAACACAAGTGCGAAAAGTGGATTTTCAACACTATCACAAGTGCAAAAAGTGTTTTTTCCACACTAATACAAGTGCAAAAGTGGTTTCCTGCACCAACACAAGTGCGAAAAGTGGTTTTTCAACACTAACACAAGTGCGAAAGTGGTTTTTCAACACTAACACAAGTGCGAAAAGTGGTTTTTCAACACTAACACAAGTGCGAAAAGTGGTTTTTCAACACTAACACAAGTGCGAAAAGTGGTTTTTCCACACTAATACAAGTGCAAAAGTGGTTTCCTGCACCAACACAAGTGCGAAAAGTGGTTTTTCAACACTAACACAAGTGCGAAAAGTGGTTTTTCAACACAAACACAAGTGCGAAAAGTGGTTTTTCAACACTATCACAAGTGCAAAAAGTGTTTTTTCCACACTAGTACAAGTGCAAAAGTGGTTTCCTGCACCAACACAAGTGCAAAAAGTGGTTTTTCAACACTAAAACAAGTGCGAAAAGTTGTTTTTCAACACTAACACAAGTGCGAAAAGTGGTTTTTCAACACTAACACAAGTGCGAAAAGTGGTTTTTTCACACTAACACAAGTGCGAAAAGTGGTTTTTCAACACTTACACAAGTGCGAAAAGTGGTTTTTCAACACTAACACAAGTGCGAAAAGTGGTTTTTCCACACTAATACAAGTGCAAAAGTGGTTTCCTGCACCAACACAAGTGCGAAAAGTGGTTTTTCAACACTAACACAAGTGAGAAAAGTGGATTTTCAACACTATCAAAAGTGCAAAAAGTGTTTTTTCCACACTAATACAAGTGCAAAAGTGGTTTCCTGCACCAACACAAGTGCGAAAAGTGGTTTTTCAACACTAACACAAGTGCGAAAAGTGTTTTTTCCACACTAATACAAGTGCAAAAGTGGTTTCCTGCACCAACACAAGTGCGAAAAGTGGTTTTTCAACACTAACACAAGTGCGAAATGTGGTTTTTCAACACTAACACAAGTGCGAAAAGTGGTTTTTCAACACTAACACAAGTGCGAAAAGTGGTTTTGCCACACTAATACAAGTGCAAAAGTGGTTTCCTGCACCAACACAAGTGCGAAAAGTGGTTTTTCAACACTAACACAAGTGCGAAAAGTGGTTTTTCAACACTATCACAAGTGCAAAAAGTGTTTTTTCCACACTAATACAAGTGCAAAAGTGGTTTCCTGCACCAACACAAGTGCGAAAAGTGGTTTTTCAACACTAACACAAGTGCGAAAAGTGGTTTTTCCACACTAATACAAGTGCAAAAGTGGTTTCCTGCACCAACACAAGTGCGAAAAGTGGTTTTTCAACACCAACACAAGTGCGAAAAGTGGATTTTCAACACTATCACAAGTGCAAAAAGTGTATTTTCCACACTAATACAACTGCAAAAGTGGTTTCCTGCACCAACACATGTGCGAAAAGTGGTTTTTCAACACTAACACAAGTGCGAAAAGTGGTTTTTCAACACTAACACAAGTGCGAAAAGTGTTTTTTCCACACCAATACAAGTGCATAAGTGGTTTCCTGCACCAAGACAAGTGCGAAAAGTGGTTTTTCAACACTAACACAAGTGTGTAAAGTGGTTTTTCAACACTAACACAAGTGCGAAAAGTGGTTTTTCAACACTAACACAAGTGCGAAAAGTGGTTTTTCCACACTAATACAAGTGCAAAAGTGGTTTCCTGCACCAACACAAGTGCGAAAAGTGGTTTTTCAACACTAACACAAGTGCGAAAAGTGGTTTTTCAACACTATCACAAGTGCAAAAAGTGTTTTTTCCACACCAATACAAGTGCAAAAGTGGTTTCCTGCACCAACACAAGTGCGAAAAGTGGTTTTTCAACACTAACACAAGTGCGAAAAGTGGTTTTTCAACACTATCACAAGTGCAAAAAGTGTTTTTTTCCACACTAGTACAAGTGCAAAAGTGGTTTCCTGCACCAACACAAGTGCAAAAAGTGGTTTTTCAACACTAAAACAAGTGCGAAAAGTGGTTTTTCAACACTAACACAAGTGCGAAAAGTGGTTTTTCAACACTAACACAAGTGCGAAAAGTGGTTTTTTCACACTAACACAAGTGCGAAAAGTGGTTTTTCAACACTTACACAAGTGCGAAAAGTGGTTTTTCAACACTAACACAAGTGCGAAAAGTGGTTTTTCCACACTAATACAAGTGCAAAAGTGGTTTCCTGCACCAACACAAGTGCGAAAAGTGGTTTTTCAACACTAACACAAGTGAGAAAAGTGGATTTTCAACACTATCA
Source organism: Myxine glutinosa (assembly GCF_964187855.1). NCBI lineage: Eukaryota > Metazoa > Chordata > Myxini > Myxiniformes > Myxinidae > Myxine > Myxine glutinosa. The sequence continues at coordinate 52,571 of NW_027618722.1, forward strand.
AAAGTGCAAAAAGTGTTTTTTCCACACTAATACAAGTGCAAAAGTGGTTTCCTGCACCAACACAAGTGCGAAAAGTGGTTTTTCAACACTAACACAAGTGCGAAAAGTGTTTTTTCCACACTAATACAAGTGCAAAAGTGGTTTCCTGCACCAACACAAGTGCGAAAAGTGGTTTTTCAACACTAACACAAGTGCGAAATGTGATTTTTCAACACTAACACAAGTGCGAAAAGTGGTTTTTCAACACTAACACAAGTGCGAAAAGTGTTTTTTCCACACCAATACAAGTGCATAAGTGGTTTCCTGCACCAAGACAAGTGCGAAAAGTGGTTTTTCAACACTAACACAAGTGTGTAAAGTGGTTTTTCAACACTAACACAAGTGCGAAAAGTGGTTTTTCAACACTAACACAAGTGCGAAAAGTGGTTTTCCACACTAATACAAGTGCAAAAGTGGTTTCCTGCACCAACACAAGTGCGAAAAGTGGTTTTTCAACACTAACACAAGTGCGAAAAGTGGTTTTTCAACACTATCACAAGTGCAAAAAGTGTTTTTTCCACACCAATACAAGTGCAAAAGTGGTTTCCTGCACCAACACAAGTGCGAAAAGTGGTTTTTCAACACTAACACAAGTGCGAAAAGTGGTTTTTCAACACTATCACAAGTGCAAAAAGTGTTTTTTCCACACTAGTACAAGTGCAAAAGTGGTTTCCTGCACCAACACAAGTGCAAAAAGTGGTTTTTCAACCCTAAAACAAGTGCGAAAAGTGGTTTTTCAACACTAACACAAGTGCGAAAAGTGGTTTTTCAACACTAACACAAGTGCGAAAAGTGGTTTTTCAACACTATCACAAGTGCAAAAAGTGTTTTTTCCACACTAGTATAAGTGCAAAAGTGGTTTCCTGCACCAACACAAGTGCAAAAAGTGGTTTTTCAACACTAAAACAAGTGCGAAAAGTGGTTTTTCAACACTAACACAAGTGCGAAAAGTGGTTTTTCAACACTAACAAAAGTGCGAAAAGTGGTTTTTCAACACTATCACAAATGCAAAAAGTGTTTTTTCCACACTAATACAAGTGCAAAAGTGGTTTCCTGCACCAACACAAGTGCGAAAAGTGGTTTTTCAACTCTAACACAAGTGCGAAAAGTGGTTTTTCAACACTAACACAAGTGCGAAAAGTGGTTTTTCAACACTAGCACAAGTCCAAAAAGTGTGTTTTCCACACTAATACAAATGCAAAAGTGGTTTCCTGCACCAACACAAGTGCGAAAAGTGGTTTTTCAACACTAACACAAGTGCGAAAAGTGGTTTTTCAACACTAACACAAGTGCGAAAAGTGGTTTTTCCACACTAATACAAGTGCAAAAGTGGTTTCCTGCACCAACACAAGTGCGAAAAGTGGTTTTTCAACACTAACACAAGTGCGAAAAGTGGATTTTCAACACTATCACAAGTGCAAAAAGTGTTTTTTCCACACTAATACAAGTGCAAAAGTGGTTTCCTGCACCAACACAAGTGCGAAAAGTGGTTTTTCAACACTAACACAAGTGCGAAAGTGGTTTTTCAACACTAACACAAGTGCGAAAAGTGGTTTTTCAACACTAACACAAGTGCGAAAAGTGGTTTTTCAACACTAACACAAGTGCGAAAAGTGGTTTTTCCACACTAATACAAGTGCAAAAGTGGTTTCCTGCACCAACACAAGTGCGAAAAGTGGTTTTTCAACACTAACACAAGTGCGAAAAGTGGTTTTTCAACACAAACACAAGTGCGAAAAGTGGTTTTTCAACACTATCACAAGTGCAAAAAGTGTTTTTTCCACACTAGTACAAGTGCAAAAGTGGTTTCCTGCACCAACACAAGTGCAAAAAGTGGTTTTTCAACACTAAAACAAGTGCGAAAAGTTGTTTTTCAACACTAACACAAGTGCGAAAAGTGGTTTTTCAACACTAACACAAGTGCGAAAAGTGGTTTTTTCACACTAACACAAGTGCGAAAAGTGGTTTTTCAACACTTACACAAGTGCGAAAAGTGGTTTTTCAACACTAACACAAGTGCGAAAAGTGGTTTTTCCACACTAATACAAGTGCAAAAGTGGTTTCCTGCACCAACACAAGTGCGAAAAGTGGTTTTTCAACACTAACACAAGTGAGAAAAGTGGATTTTCAACACTATCAAAAGTGCAAAAAGTGTTTTTTCCACACTAATACAAGTGCAAAAGTGGTTTCCTGCACCAACACAAGTGCGAAAAGTGGTTTTTCAACACTAACACAAGTGCGAAAAGTGTTTTTTCCACACTAATACAAGTGCAAAAGTGGTTTCCTGCACCAACACAAGTGCGAAAAGTGGTTTTTCAACACTAACACAAGTGCGAAATGTGGTTTTTCAACACTAACACAAGTGCGAAAAGTGGTTTTTCAACACTAACACAAGTGCGAAAAGTGGTTTTGCCACACTAATACAAGTGCAAAAGTGGTTTCCTGCACCAACACAAGTGCGAAAAGTGGTTTTTCAACACTAACACAAGTGCGAAAAGTGGTTTTTCAACACTATCACAAGTGCAAAAAGTGTTTTTTCCACACTAATACAAGTGCAAAAGTGGTTTCCTGCACCAACACAAGTGCGAAAAGTGGTTTTTCAACACTAACACAAGTGCGAAAAGTGGTTTTTCCACACTAATACAAGTGCAAAAGTGGTTTCCTGCACCAACACAAGTGCGAAAAGTGGTTTTTCAACACCAACACAAGTGCGAAAAGTGGATTTTCAACACTATCACAAGTGCAAAAAGTGTATTTTCCACACTAATACAACTGCAAAAGTGGTTTCCTGCACCAACACATGTGCGAAAAGTGGTTTTTCAACACTAACACAAGTGCGAAAAGTGGTTTTTCAACACTAACACAAGTGCGAAAAGTGTTTTTTCCACACCAATACAAGTGCATAAGTGGTTTCCTGCACCAAGACAAGTGCGAAAAGTGGTTTTTCAACACTAACACAAGTGTGTAAAGTGGTTTTTCAACACTAACACAAGTGCGAAAAGTGGTTTTTCAACACTAACACAAGTGCGAAAAGTGGTTTTTCCACACTAATACAAGTGCAAAAGTGGTTTCCTGCACCAACACAAGTGCGAAAAGTGGTTTTTCAACACTAACACAAGTGCGAAAAGTGGTTTTTCAACACTATCACAAGTGCAAAAAGTGTTTTTTCCACACCAATACAAGTGCAAAAGTGGTTTCCTGCACCAACACAAGTGCGAAAAGTGGTTTTTCAACACTAACACAAGTGCGAAAAGTGGTTTTTCAACACTATCACAAGTGCAAAAAGTGTTTTTTCCACACTAGTACAAGTGCAAAAGTGGTTTCCTGCACCAACACAAGTGCAAAAAGTGGTTTTTCAACCCTAAAACAAGTGCGAAAAGTGGTTTTTCAACACTAACACAAGTGCGAAAAGTGGTTTTTCAACACTAACACAAGTGCGAAAAGTGGTTTTTCAACACTATCACAAGTGCAAAAAGTGTTTTTTCCACACTAGTATAAGTGCAAAAGTGGTTTCCTGCACCAACACAAGTGCAAAAAGTGGTTTTTCAACACTAAAACAAGTGCGAAAAGTGGTTTTTCAACACTAACACAAGTGCGAAAAGTGGTTTTTCAACACTAACACAAGTGCGAAAAGTGGTTTTTCAACACTATCACAAATGCAAAAAGTGTTTTTTCCACACTAATACAAGTGCAAAAGTGGTTTCCTGCACCAACACAAGTGCGAAAAGTGGTTTTTCAACTCTAACACAAGTGCGAAAAGTGGTTTTTCAACACTAACACAAGTGCGAAAAGTGGTTTTTCAACACTAGCACAAGTCCAAAAAGTGTGTTTTCCACACTAATACAAATGCAAAAGTGGTTTCCTGCACCAACACAAGTGCGAAAAGTGGTTTTTCAACACTAACACAAGTGCGAAAAGTGGTTTTTCAACACTAACACAAGTGCGAAAAGTGGTTTTTCCACACTAATACAAGTGCAAAAGTGGTTTCCTGCACCAACACAAGTGCGAAAAGTGGTTTTTCAACACTAACACAAGTGCGAAAAGTGGATTTTCAACACTATCACAAGTGCAAAAAGTGTTTTTTCCACACTAATACAAGTGCAAAAGTGGTTTCCTGCACCAACACAAGTGCGAAAAGTGGTTTTTCAACACTAACACAAGTGCGAAAGTGGTTTTTCAACACTAACACAAGTGCGAAAAGTGGTTTTTCAACACTAACACAAGTGCGAAAAGTGGTTTTTCAACACTAACACAAGTGCGAAAAGTGGTTTTTCCACACTAATACAAGTGCAAAAGTGGTTTCCTGCACCAACACAAGTGCGAAAAGTGGTTTTTCAACACTAACACAAGTGCGAAAAGTGGTTTTTCAACACAAACACAAGTGCGAAAAGTGGTTTTTCAACACTATCACAAGTGCAAAAAGTGTTTTTTCCACACTAGTACAAGTGCAAAAGTGGTTTCCTGCACCAACACAAGTGCAAAAAGTGGTTTTTCAACACTAAAACAAGTGCGAAAAGTTGTTTTTCAACACTAACACAAGTGCGAAAAGTGGTTTTTCAACACTAACACAAGTGCGAAAAGTGGTTTTTTCACACTAACACAAGTGCGAAAAGTGGTTTTTCAACACTTACACAAGTGCGAAAAGTGGTTTTTCAACACTAACACAAGTGCGAAAAGTGGTTTTTCCACACTAATACAAGTGCAAAAGTGGTTTCCTGCACCAACACAAGTGCGAAAAGTGGTTTTTCAACACTAACACAAGTGAGAAAAGTGGATTTTCAACACTATCAAAAGTGCAAAAAGTGTTTTTTCCACACTAATACAAGTGCAAAAGTGGTTTCCTGCACCAACACAAGTGCGAAAAGTGGTTTTTCAACACTAACACAAGTGCGAAAAGTGTTTTTTCCACACTAATACAAGTGCAAAAGTGGTTTCCTGCACCAACACAAGTGCGAAAAGTGGTTTTTCAACACTAACACAAGTGCGAAATGTGGTTTTTCAACACTAACACAAGTGCGAAAAGTGGTTTTTCAACACTAACACAAGTGCGAAAAGTGGTTTTGCCACACTAATACAAGTGCAAAAGTGGTTTCCTGCACCAACACAAGTGCGAAAAGTGGTTTTTCAACACTAACACAAGTGCGAAAAGTGGTTTTTCAACACTATCACAAGTGCAAAAAGTGTTTTTTCCACACTAATACAAGTGCAAAAGTGGTTTCCTGCACCAACACAAGTGCGAAAAGTGGTTTTTCAACACTAACACAAGTGCGAAAAGTGGTTTTTCCACACTAATACAAGTGCAAAAGTGGTTTCCTGCACCAACACAAGTGCGAAAAGTGGTTTTTCAACACCAACACAAGTGCGAAAAGTGGATTTTCAACACTATCACAAGTGCAAAAAGTGTATTTTCCACACTAATACAACTGCAAAAGTGGTTTCCTGCACCAACACATGGGCGAAAAGTGGTTTTTCAACACTAACACAAGTGCGAAAAGTGGTTTTTCAACACTAACACAAGTGCGAAAAGTGTTTTTTCCACACCAATACAAGTGCATAAGTGGTTTCCTGCACCAAGACAAGTGCGAAAAGTGGTTTTTCAACACTAACACAAGTGTGTAAAGTGGTTTTTCAACACTAACACAAGTGCGAAAAGTGGTTTTTCAACACTAACACAAGTGCGAAAAGTGGTTTTTCCACACTAATACAAGTGCAAAAGTGGTTTCCTGCACCAACACAAGTGCGAAAAGTGGTTTTTCAACACTAACACAAGTGCGAAAAGTGGTTTTTCAACACTATCACAAGTGCAAAAAGTGTTTTTTCCACACCAATACAAGTGCAAAAGTGGTTTCCTGCACCAACACAAGTGCGAAAAGTGGTTTTTCAACACTAACACAAGTGCGAAAAGTGGTTTTTCAACACTATCACAAGTGCAAAAAGTGTTTTTTTCCACACTAGTACAAGTGCAAAAGTGGTTTCCTGCACCAACACAAGTGCAAAAAGTGGTTTTTCAACACTAAAACAAGTGCGAAAAGTGGTTTTTCAACACTAACACAAGTGCGAAAAGTGGTTTTTCAACACTAACACAAGTGCAAAAAGTGGTTTTTTCACACTAACACAAGTGCGAAAAGTGGTTTTTCAACACTTACACAAGTGCGAAAAGTGGTTTTTCAACACTAACACAAGTGCGAAAAGTGGTTTTTCCACACTAATACAAGTGCAAAAGTGGTTTCCTGCACCAACACAAGTGCGAAAAGTGGTTTTTCAACACTAACACAAGTGAGAAAAGTGGATTTTCAACACTATCAAAAGTGCAAAAAGTGTTTTTTCCACACTAATACAAGTGCAAAAGTGGTTTCCTGCACCAACACAAGTGCGAAAAGTGGTTTTTCAACACTAACACAAGTGCGAAAAGTGTTTTTTCCACACTAATACAAGTGCAAAAGTGGTTTCCTGCACCAACACAAGTGCGAAAAGTGGTTTTTCAACACTAACACAAGTGCGAAATGTGATTTTTCAACACTAACACAAGTGCGAAAAGTGGTTTTTCAACACTAACACAAGTGCGAAAAGTGTTTTTTCCACACCAATACAAGTGCATAAGTGGTTTCCTGCACCAAGACAAGTGCGAAAAGTGGTTTTTCAACACTAACACAAGTGTGTAAAGTGGTTTTTCAACACTAACACAAGTGCGAAAAGTGGTTTTTCAACACTAACACAAGTGCGAAAAGTGGTTTTCCACACTAATACAAGTGCAAAAGTGGTTTCCTGCACCAACACAAGTGCGAAAAGTGGTTTTTCAACACTAACACAAGTGCGAAAAGTGGTTTTTCAACACTATCACAAGTGCAAAAAGTGTTTTTTCCACACCAATACAAGTGCAAAAGTGGTTTCCTGCACCAACACAAGTGCGAAAAGTGGTTTTTCAACACTAACACAAGTGCGAAAAGTGGTTTTTCAACACTATCACAAGTGCAAAAAGTGTTTTTTCCACACTAGTACAAGTGCAAAAGTGGTTTCCTGCACCAACACAAGTGCAAAAAGTGGTTTTTCAACCCTAAAACAAGTGCGAAAAGTGGTTTTTCAACACTAACACAAGTGCGAAAAGTGGTTTTTCAACACTAACACAAGTGCGAAAAGTGGTTTTTCAACACTATCACAAGTGCAAAAAGTGTTTTTTCCACACTAGTATAAGTGCAAAAGTGGTTTCCTGCACCAACACAAGTGCAAAAAGTGGTTTTTCAACACTAAAACAAGTGCGAAAAGTGGTTTTTCAACACTAACACAAGTGCGAAAAGTGGTTTTTCAACACTAACACAAGTGCGAAAAGTGGTTTTTCAACACTATCACAAATGCAAAAAGTGTTTTTTCCACACTAATACAAGTGCAAAAGTGGTTTCCTGCACCAACACAAGTGCGAAAAGTGGTTTTTCAACTCTAACACAAGTGCGAAAAGTGGTTTTTCAACACTAACACAAGTGCGAAAAGTGGTTTTTCAACACTAGCACAAGTCCAAAAAGTGTGTTTTCCACACTAATACAAATGCAAAAGTGGTTTCCTGCACCAACACAAGTGCGAAAAGTGGTTTTTCAACACTAACACAAGTGCGAAAAGTGGTTTTTCAACACTAACACAAGTGCGAAAAGTGGTTTTTCCACACTAATACAAGTGCAAAAGTGGTTTCCTGCACCAACACAAGTGCGAAAAGTGGTTTTTCAACACTAACACAAGTGCGAAAAGTGGATTTTCAACACTATCACAAGTGCAAAAAGTGTTTTTTCCACACTAATACAAGTGCAAAAGTGGTTTCCTGCACCAACACAAGTGCGAAAAGTGGTTTTTCAACACTAACACAAGTGCGAAAGTGGTTTTTCAACACTAACACAAGTGCGAAAAGTGGTTTTTCAACACTAACACAAGTGCGAAAAGTGGTTTTTCAACACTAACACAAGTGCGAAAAGTGGTTTTTCCACACTAATACAAGTGCAAAAGTGGTTTCCTGCACCAACACAAGTGCGAAAAGTGGTTTTTCAACACTAACACAAGTGCGAAAAGTGGTTTTTCAACACAAACACAAGTGCGAAAAGTGGTTTTTCAACACTATCACAAGTGCAAAAAGTGTTTTTTCCACACTAGTACAAGTGCAAAAGTGGTTTCCTGCACCAACACAAGTGCAAAAAGTGGTTTTTCAACACTAAAACAAGTGCGAAAAGTTGTTTTTCAACACTAACACAAGTGCGAAAAGTGGTTTTTCAACACTAACACAAGTGCGAAAAGTGGTTTTTTCACACTAACACAAGTGCGAAAAGTGGTTTTTCAACACTTACACAAGTGCGAAAAGTGGTTTTTCAACACTAACACAAGTGCGAAAAGTGGTTTTTCCACACTAATACAAGTGCAAAAGTGGTTTCCTGCACCAACACAAGTGCGAAAAGTGGTTTTTCAACACTAACACAAGTGAGAAAAGTGGATTTTCAACACTATCAAAAGTGCAAAAAGTGTTTTTTCCACACTAATACAAGTGCAAAAGTGGTTTCCTGCACCAACACAAGTGCGAAAAGTGGTTTTTCAACACTAACACAAGTGCGAAAAGTGTTTTTTCCACACTAATACAAGTGCAAAAGTGGTTTCCTGCACCAACACAAGTGCGAAAAGTGGTTTTTCAACACTAACACAAGTGCGAAATGTGGTTTTTCAACACTAACACAAGTGCGAAAAGTGGTTTTTCAACACTAACACAAGTGCAAAAAGTGGTTTTGCCACACTAATACAAGTGCAAAAGTGGTTTCCTGCACCAACACAAGTGCGAAAAGTGGTTTTTCAACACTAACACAAGTGCGAAAAGTGGTTTTTCAACACTATCACAAGTGCAAAAAGTGTTTTTTCCACACTAATACAAGTGCAAAAGTGGTTTCCTGCACCAACACAAGTGCGAAAAGTGGTTTTTCAACACTAACACAAGTGCGAAAAGTGGTTTTTCCACACTAATACAAGTGCAAAAGTGGTTTCCTGCACCAACACAAGTGCGAAAAGTGGTTTTTCAACACCAACACAAGTGCGAAAAGTGGATTTTCAACACTATCACAAGTGCAAAAAGTGTATTTTCCACACTAATACAACTGCAAAAGTGGTTTCCTGCACCAACACATGTGCGAAAAGTGGTTTTTCAACACTAACACAAGTGCGAAAAGTGGTTTTTCAACACTAACACAAGTGCGAAAAGTGTTTTTTCCACACCAATACAAGTGCATAAGTGGTTTCCTGCACCAAGACAAGTGCGAAAAGTGGTTTTTCAACACTAACACAAGTGTGTAAAGTGGTTTTTCAACACTAACACAAGTGCGAAAAGTGGTTTTTCAACACTAACACAAGTGCGAAAAGTGGTTTTTCCACACTAATACAAGTGCAAAAGTGGTTTCCTGCACCAACACAAGTGCGAAAAGTGGTTTTTCAACACTAACACAAGTGCGAAAAGTGGTTTTTCAACACTATCACAAGTGCAAAAAGTGTTTTTTCCACACCAATACAAGTGCAAAAGTGGTTTCCTGCACCAACACAAGTGCGAAAAGTGGTTTTTCAACACTAACACAAGTGCGAAAAGTGGTTTTTCAACACTATCACAAGTGCAAAAAGTGTTTTTTTCCACACTAGTACAAGTGCAAAAGTGGTTTCCTGCACCAACACAAGTGCAAAAAGTGGTTTTTCAACACTAAAACAAGTGCGAAAAGTGGTTTTTCAACACTAACACAAGTGCGAAAAGTGGTTTTTCAACACTAACACAAGTGCGAAAAGTGGTTTTTTCACACTAACATAAGTGCGAAAAGTGGTTTTTCAACACTTACACAAGTGCGAAAAGTGGTTTTTCAACACTAACACAAGTGCGAAAAGTGGTTTTTCCACACTAATACAAGTGCAAAAGTGGTTTCCTGCACCAACACAAGTGCGAAAAGTGGTTTTTCAACACTAACACAAGTGAGAAAAGTGGATTTTCAACACTATCAAAAGTGCAAAAAGTGTTTTTTCCACACTAATACAAGTGCAAAAGTGGTTTCCTGCACCAACACAAGTGCGAAAAGTGGTTTTTCAACACTAACACAAGTGCGAAAAGTGTTTTTTCCACACTAATACAAGTGCAAAAGTGGTTTCCTGCACCAACACAAGTGCGAAAAGTGGTTTTTCAACACTAACACAAGTGCGAAATGTGGTTTTTCAACACTAACACAAGTGCGAAAAGTGGTTTTTCAACACTAACACAAGTGCGAAAAGTGGTTTTGCCACACTAATACAAGTGCAAAAGTGGTTTCTTGCACCAACACAAGTGCGAAAAGTGGTTTTTCAACACTAACACAAGTGCGAAAAGTGGTTTTTCAACACTATCACAAGTGCAAAAAGTGTTTTTTCCACACTAATACAAGTGCAAAAGTGGTTTCCTGCACCAACACAAGTGTGAAAAGTGGTTTTTCAACACTAACACAATTGCGAAAAGTGGTTTTTCAACACTAACACAAGTGCGAAAAGTGGTTTTTCCACACTAATAATAGTGCGAAAGTGGTTTCCTGCACCAACACAAGTGCGAAAAGTGGTTTTTCCACACTAATACAAGTGCAAAAGTGGTTTTCCTGCACCAACACAAGTGCGAAAAGTGGTTTTTCAACACTAACACAAGTGCGAAAAGTGGTTTCTCAACACTATCACAAGTGCAAAAAGTGATTTTTCCACACTAATACAAGTGCAAAAGTG
>NW_027618723.1:0-63305 GCF_964187855.1 Myxine glutinosa
CAACACTAACACAAGTGTGAAAAGTGTTTTTTCCATACTAATACAAGTGCAAAAGTGGTTTCCTGCACCAACACAAGTGCGAAAAGTGGTTTTTCAACACTAACACAGAGTCGAAAGTGGTTTTTCACTACTACACAGTGCAAAAAGTGTTTTTCAACACTAACACAAGTGCGAAAAGTGTTTTTCCTCACTAATACAAGTGCAAAAGTGGTTTCCTGCACCACACACAAGTGCGACAAGTGTTTTTCAACACTAACACAAGTGGCGAAAAGTGTTTTTTCAACACTATCACAAGTGCAAAAAGTGTTTTTTCCACACTAACACAAGTGCAAAAGTGGTTTCCTGCACCAACACAAGTGCGAAAAGTGTTTTTCAACACTAACACAATGCGAAAAGTGGTTTTTCAACACTAACACAAGGCGAAAAGTGGTTTTTCCCACTAATGCAAGTGCAAAAGTGGTTTCCTGCACAAACACAAGTGCGAAAAGTGGTTTTTCAAACACTAACACAAGTGCAAAAAGTGTTTTTTCCACACTAACACAAGTGCAAAAGTGGTTTCCTGCACCAACACAAGTGCGAAAAGTGGTTTTTCAACACTACACAAGTGCGAAAAGTGTTTTTCAACACTAACACTAGTGCGAAAAGTGGTTTTTCCACACTAATGCAAGTGCAAAAGTGTTTCCTGCACAAACACAAGTGCGAAAAGTGGTTTTTCAACACTAACACAAGTGCGAAAAGTGGTTTTTCCACACTAATACAAGTGCAAAACTGGTTTCCTGCACCAACACAAGTGCGAAAAGTGGTTTTTCAACACTAACACAAGTGCGAAAAGTCGTTTTTCACACGAACACAAGTGCGAAAAGTGGTTTTTCCACACTAATACAAGTGCAAAAGTGGTTTCCTGCACCAACACAAGTGCGAAAAGTGATTTTTCAACACTAACACAAGTGCGAAAAGTGGTTTTTCAACACTAACACAAGTGCGAAAAGTGGTTTTTCAACACTAACACAAGTGCGAAAAGTGTTTTTTCCACACTAATACAAGTGCAAAAGTTGTTTCCTGCACAAACACAAGTGCGAAAAGTGGTTTTTCAACACTAATACAAGTGCAAAAAGTGGTTTTTCCACACTAATACAAGTGCAAAAGTGGTTTCCTGCACCAACACAAGTGCGAAAAGTGGTTTTTCAACACTAACACAAGTGCGAAAAGTGGTTTTTCAGCACTAACACAAGTGCGAAAAGTGGTTTTTCCACACTAATACAAGTGTAAAAGTGGTTTTCTGCACCAACACAAGTGCGAAAAGTGGTTTTTCAACACTAACACAAGTTCGAAGAGTGGTTTTTCAACACTATCACTGTGCAAAAAGTGTTTTTTCCACACTAATACAAGTGCAAATGTGGTTTCCTGCACCAACACAAGTGCGAAAAGTGGTTTTTCATCACTAACACAAGTGCGAAAAGTGGTTTTTCAACACTACCACAAGTGCGAAAAGTGGTTTTTCCACACTAATACAAGTGCAAAAGTGTTTCCTACACCAACACAAGTGCGAAAAGTGGTTTTTCAACACTAACACAATTGCGAAAAGTGGGTTTTTCAACACTATGACAAGTGCAAAAAGTGTTTTTCCACACTAATACAAGTGCAAAAGTGGTTTCCTGCACCAACACAAGTGCGAAAAGTGGTTTGTCAACACTAAGACAAGTGCGAAAAGTGGTTTTTCAACACTAACACAAGTGCGAAAAGTGTTTTTTCCACACTAATACAAGTGCAAAAGTGGATTCCTGCACCAACACAAGTGCGAAAAGTGTTTTTTCAACACTAACACAAGTGCGAAAAGTGTTTTTTCCACACTAATACAAGTGCAAAAGTGGTTTCCTGCACCAACACAAGTGCGAAAAGTGGTTTTTCAACACTAACACAAGTGCGAAAAGTGGTTTTTCAACACTAACACAAGTGCAAAAAGTGTTTTTTCCATACTAATACAAGTGCAAAAGTGGTTTCCTGCACCAACACAAGTGCGAAAAGTGGTTTTTCAACACTAACACAAGTGCAAAAAGTGGTTTTTCAACACTAACACAAGTGCGAAAAGTGGTTTTTCACACTAACACAAGTGCGAAAAGTGTTTTTTCCACACTAATACAAGTGCAAAAGTGTTTCCTGCACCAACACAAGTGCGACAAGTGGTTTTTCAACACTAACACAAGTGCGAAAAGTGGTTTTTCAACACTATCACAAGTGCAAAAGTGTTTTTTCCTCACTAACACAAGTGCAAAAGTGGTTTCCTGCACCAACACAGTGCGAAAAGTGGTTTTTCAACACTAACACAAGTGCGAAAAGTGGTTTTTCAACACTAACACAAGTGCGAAAAGTGGTTTTCCTCACTAATGCAAGTGCAAAAGTGGTTTCCTGCACAAACACAAGTGCGAAAAGTGGTTTTTCAACACTAACACAAGTGCGAAAAGTGGTTTTTCCACACTAATACAAGTGCAAAACTGGTTTCCTGCACCAACACAAGTGCGAAAAGTGGTTTTTCAACACTAACACAAGTGCGAAAAGTCGTTTTTCAACACGAACACAAGTGCGAAAAGTGGTTTTTCCTCACTAATACAAGTGCAAAAGTGGTTTCCTGCACAACACAAGTGCGAAAAGTGATTTTTCAACACTAACACAAGTGCGAAAAGTGGTTTTTCAACACTAACACAAGTGCGAAAGTGGTTTTTCAACACTACACACAAGTGCGAAAAGTGTTTTTTCCACACTAATACAAGTGCAAAAGTTGTTTCCTGCACAAACACAAGTGCGAAAAGTGGTTTTTCAACACTAATACAAGTGCAAAAAGTGGTTTTTCCTCACTAATACAAGTGCAAAAGTGGTTTCCTGCACCAACACAGTGCGAAAAGTGTTTTTCAACACTAACACAAGTGCGAAAAGTGGTTTTTCAGCACTACACAAGTGCGAAAAGTGGTTTTTCCACACTAATACAAGTGTAAAGTGGTTTCTGCACAAACACAAGTGCGAAAAGTGGTTTTTCAACACTAACACAAGTGCGAAAAGTGGTTTTTCAACACTAACACAAGTGCGAAAAGTGGTTTTTCAACACTAACACAAGTGCGAAAAGTGGTTTTTCCACACTAATACAAGTGCAAAAGTGATTTCCTGTACCAACACAAGTGCGAAAAGTGGTTTTTCAACACTAACACAAGTGCGAAAATGTTTTTCAACACTATCACAAGTGCAAAAAGTGTTTTTTCCACACTAATACAAGTGCAAAAGTGGTTTCCTGCACCAACGCAAGTGCAAAAAGGGTTTTTCAACACTACACAAGTGCGAAAAGTGGTTTTTCAACAATAACACAAGTGCGAAAAGTGGTTTTTCAACACTACTACAAGTGCAAAAAGTGTTTTTGCCACACTAATACAAGTGCAAAAGTGGTTTCCTGCACCAACACAAGTGCGAAAAGTGGTTTTTCAACACTAATACAAGTGCGAAAAGTGTTTTTCAACTCTAACACAAGTGCGAAAAGTGGTTTTTCCACACTAATACATGTGCAAAAGTGGTTTCCTGCACCAACACAAGTGCGAAAAGTGGTTTTTCAACACTAACACAAGTGCGAAAGTGGTTTTCAACACTATCACAAGTGCAAAAAGTGTTTTTTCCACACTAATACAAGTGCAAAAGTGGTTTCCTGCACCAACACAAGTGCGAAAAGTGGTTTTTCAACACTAACACAAGTGCGAAAAGTGGTTTTTCAACACTAACACAAGTGCGAAAAGTGGTTTTTCAACAATAACACAAGTGCGAAAAGTGGTTTTTCCACACTAATACAAGTGCAAAAGTGGTTTCCTACACCAACACAAGTGCGAAAAGTGGTTTTTCAACACTAACACAATTGCGAAAAGTGGTTTTTCAACACTATGACAAGTGCAAAAAGTGTTTTTTCCACACTAATACAGTGCAAAAGTGGTTTCCTGCACCAACACAAGTGCGAAAAGTGGTTTGTCAACACTAACACAAGTGCGAAAAGTGGTTTTTCAACACTAACACAAGTGCGAAAAGTGTTTTTTCCACACTAATACAAGTGCAAAAGTGGTTTCCGCTGCACCAACACAAGTGCGAAAAGTGATTTTTCAACACTAACACAAGTGCGAAAAGTGTTTTTTCCACACTAATACAAGTGCAAAAGTGGTTTCCTGCACCAACACAAGTGCGAAAAGTGGTTTTTCAACACTAACACAAGTGCGAAAAGTGGTTTTTCATCACTAACACAAGTGTGAAAGTGTTTTTTCCACACTAATACAAGTGCAAAAGTGGTTTCCTGCACCAACACAAGTGCGAAAAGTGGTTTTTCAACACTAACACAAGTGCGAAAAGTGGTTTTTCAACACTAACACAAGTGCGAAAAGTGGTTTTTCAACACTAACACAAGTGCGAAAAGTGTTTTTTCCACACTAATACAAGTGCAAAAGTGGTTTCCTGCACCAACACTAGTGCGAAAAGTGGTTTTTCAACACTAACACAAGTGCGAAAAGTGTTTTTCAACACTATCACAAGTGCAAAAGTGTTTTTTCCACACTAACACAAGTGCAAAAGTGGTTTCCTGCACCAACACAAGTTGCGAAAAGTGTTTTTCAACACTAACACAAGTGCGAAAAGTGGTTTTTCAACACTAACACAAGTGCGAAAAGTGTTTTTTCCATACTAATACAAGTGCAAAATGTGGTTTCCTGCACCAACACAAGTGCGAAAAGTGGTTTTCAACACTAACACAAGTGCGAAAAGTGGTTTTTCAACACTAACACAAGTGCGAAAAGTGGTTTTTCAACACTAACACAAGTGCGAAAAGTGTTTTTTTCCACACTAATACAAGTGCAAAAGTGGTTTCTGCACCAACACAGTGCGACAAGTGGTTTTTCAACACTAACACAAGTGCGAAAAGTGGTTTTTCAACACTATCACAAGTGCAAAAAGTGTTTTTTCCACACTAACACAAGTGCAAAAGTGGTTTCCCTGCACGAACACAAGTTGCGAAAAGTGGTTTTTCAACACTAACACAAGTGCAAAAAGTGGTTTTTCAACACTAACACAAGTGCGAAAAGTGGTTTTTCCACACTAATGCAAGTGCAAAAGTGGTTTCCCTGCACAAACACAAGTGCGAAAAGTGGTTTTTCAACACTAACACAAGTGCGAAAGTGGTTTTTCCACACTAATACAAGTGCAAAACTGGTTTCCTGCACCAACACAAGTGCGAAAAGTGGTTTTTCAACACTAACAAAAGTGCGAAAAGTCGTTTTTCAACACGAACACAAGTGCGAAAAGTGGTTTTTTCCACACTAATACAAGTGCAAAAGTGGTTTCCTGCACCAACACAAGTGCGAAAAGTGATTTTTCAACACTAACACAAGTGCGAAAAGTGGTTTTTCAACACTAACACAAGTGCGAAAAGTGGTTTTTCACACTAACACAAGTGCGAAAAGTGTTTTTTTCCACACTAATACAAGTGCAAAAGTTGTTTCCTGCACAAACACAGAGTGAAAAGTGGTTTTTCAACACTCTAATACAAGTGCAAAAAGTGGTTTTTCCACACTAATACAAGTGCAAAAGTGGTTTCCTGCACCAACACAAGTGCGAAAAGTGGTTTTTCAACACTAACACAAGTGCGAAAAGTGGTTTTTCAGCACTAACACAAGTGCGAAAAGTGGTTTTTCCACACTAATACAAGTGTAAAAGTGGTTTTCTGCACCAACACAAGTGCGAAAAGTGGTTTTTCAACACTAACACAAGTTCGAAGAGTGGTTTTTCAACACTATCACATGTGCAAAAAGTGTTTTTTCCACACTAATACAAGTGCAAATGTGGTTTCCTGCACCAACACAAGTGCGAAAAGTGGTTTTTCAACACTAACACAAGTGCGAAAAGTGGTTTTTCAACACTACCACAAGTGCGAAAAGTGGTTTTTCCACACTAATACAAGTGCAAAAGTGGTTTCCTACACCAACACAAGTGCGAAAAGTGGTTTTTCAACACTAACACAATTGCGAAAAGTGGTTTTTCAACACTATGACAAGTGCAAAAAGTGTTTTTTCCACACTAATACAAGTGCAAAAGTGGTTTCCTGCACCAACACAAGTGCGAAAAGTGGTTTGTCAACACTAACACAAGTGCGAAAAGTGGTTTTTCAACACTAACACAAGTGCGAAAAGTGTTTTTTCCACACTAATACAAGTGCAAAAGTGGATTCCTGCACCAACACAAGTGCGAAAAGTGTTTTTTCAACACTAACACAAGTGCGAAAAGTGTTTTTTCCACACTAATACAAGTGCAAAAGTGGTTTCCTGCACCAACACAAGTGCGAAAAGTGGTTTTTCAACACTAACACAAGTGCGAAAAGTGGTTTTTCAACACTAACACAAGTGCGAAAAAGTGTTTTTTCCATACTAATACAAGTGCAAAAGTGGTTTCCTGCACCAACACAAGTGCGAAAAGTGGTTTTTCAACACTAACACAAGTGCAAAAAGTGGTTTTTCAACACTAACACAAGTGCGAAAAGTGGTTTTTCAAAACTAACACAAGTGCGAAAAGTGTTTTTTCCACACTAATACAAGTGCAAAAGTGGTTTCCTGCACCAACACAAGTGCGACAAGTGGTTTTTCAACACTAACACAAGTGCGAAAAGTGGGTTTTCAACACTATCACAGTGCAAAAAGTGTTTTTTCCACACTAACACAAGTGCAAAAGTGGTTTCCTGCACCAACACAAGTGCGAAAAGTGGTTTTTCAACACTAACACAAGTGCGAAAAGTGGTTTTTCAACACTAACACAAGTGCGAAAAGTGGTTTTCCATCACTAATGCAAGTGCAAAAGTGGTTTCCTGCACAAACACAAGTGCGAAAAGTGGTTTTTCAACACTAACACAAGTGCGAAAAGTGTTTTTTTCCACACTAATACAAGTGCAAAACTGGTTTCCTGCACCAACACAAGTGCGAAAAGTGGTTTTTCAACACTAACACAAGTGCGAAAAGTCGTTTTTCAACACGAACACAAGTGCGAAAAGTGTTTTTTCCACACTAATACAAGTGCAAAAGTGGTTTCCTGCACCAACACAAGTGCGAAAAGTGATTTTTCAACACTAACACAAGTGCGAAAAGTGGTTTTTCAACACTAACACAAGTGCGAAAAGTGGTTTTTCAACACTAACACAAGTGCGAAAAGTGTTTTTTCCACACTAATACAAGTGCAAAAGTTGTTTCCTGCACAAACACAAGTGCGAAAAGTGGTTTTCAACACTAATACAAGTGCAAAAGTGGTTTTTCCACACTATTACAAGTGCAAAAGTGGTTTCCTGCACCAACACAAGTGCGAAAAGTGTTTTTCAACACTAACACAAGTGCGAAAAGTGGTTTTCAGCACTAACACAAGTGCGAAAAGTGGTTTTTCCACACTAATACAAGTGTAAAAGTGGTTTTCTGCACCAACACAAGTGCGAAAAGTGGTTTTTCAACACTAACACAAGTGCGAAAGTGGTTTTCAACACTAACACAAGTGCGAAAAGTGGTTTTTCACACTAACACAAGTGCGAAAAGTGGTTTTCCACACTAATACAAGTGCAAAAGTGTTTTCCTGTACCAACACAAGTGCGAAAAGTGGTTTTTCAACACTAACACAAGTGCGAAAATGGTTTTTCAACACTATCACAAGTGCAAAAGTGTTTTTTCCTCACTAATACAAGTGCAAAAGTGGTTTCCTGCACCAACGCAAGTGCAAAAAGTGGTTTTTCAACACTAACACAAGTGCGAAAAGTGGTTTTTCAACAATAACACAAGTGCGAAAAGTGGTTTTTCAACACTACTACAAGTGCAAAAAGTGTTTTTTCCACACTAATACAAGTGCAAAAGTGGTTTCCTGCACCAACACAAGTGCGAAAAGTGGTTTTTCAACACTAATACAATTGGGAAAAGTGGTTTTTCAACACTAATACAAGTGCAAAAGTGGTTTCCTGCACCAACACAAGTGCGAAAAGTGGTTTTTCAACACTAACACAAGTGCGAAAAGTGGTTTTTCAGCACTAACACAAGTGCGAAAAGTGGTTTTTCCACACTAATACAAGTGTAAAAGTGGTTTTCTGCACCAACACAAGTGCGAAAAGTGGTTTTTCAACACTAACACAAGTGCGAAAAGTGGTTTTTCAACACTAACACAAGTGCGAAAAGTGGTTTTTCAACACTAACACAAGTGCGAAAAGTGGTTTTTCCACACTAATACAAGTGCAAAAGTGATTTCCTGTACCAACACAAGTGCGAAAAGTGGTTTTTCAACACTAACACAAGTGCGAAAATGGTTTTTCAACACTATCACAAGTGCAAAAAGTGTTTTTTCCACACTAATACAAGTGCAAAAGTGGTTTCCTGCACCAACGCAAGTGCAAAAAGTGGTTTTTCAACACTAACACAAGTGCGAAAAGTGTTTTTCCACACTAATGCAAGTGCAAAAGTGGTTTCCTGCACAAACACAAGTGCGAAAAGTGGTTTTTCAACACTAACACAAGTGCGAAAAGTGGTTTTTCCACACTAATACAAGTGCAAAACTGGTTTCCTGCACCAACACAAGTGCGAAAAGTGGTTTTTCAACACTAACACAAGTGCGAAAAGTGGTTTTTCCACACTAATGCAAGTGCAAAAGTGGTTTCCTGCACAAACACAAGTGCGAAAAGTGGTTTTTCAACACTAACACAAGTGCGAAAAGTGGTTTTTCCACACTAATACAAGTGCAAAACTGGTTTCCTGCACCAACACAAGTGCGAAAAGTGGTTTTTCAACACTAACACAAGTGCGAAAAGTGGTTTTTCAACACGAACACAAGTGCGAAAAGTGGTTTTTCCACACTAATACAAGTGCAAAAGTGGTTTCCTGCACCAACACAAGTGCGAAAAGTGATTTTTCAACACTAACACAAGTGCGAAAAGTGGTTTTTCAACACTAACACAAGTGCGAAAAGTGGTTTTTCAACACTAACACAAGTGCGAAAAGTGTTTTTTCCACACTAATACAAGTGCAAAAGTTGTTTCCTGCACAAACACAAGTGCGAAAAGTGGTTTTTCAACACTAATACAAGTGCAAAAAGTGGTTTTTCCACACTATTACAAGTGCAAAAGTGGTTTCCTGCACCAACACAAGTGCGAAAAGTGGTTTTTCAACACTAACACAAGTGCGAAAAGTGGTTTTTCAGCACTAACACAAGTGCGAAAAGTGGTTTTTCCACACTAATACAAGTGTAAAAGTGGTTTTCTGCACCAACACAAGTGCGAAAAGTGGTTTTTCAACACTAACACAAGTGCGAAAAGTGGTTTTTCAACACTAACACAAGTGCGAAAAGTGGTTTTTCAACACTAACACAAGTGCGAAAAGTGGTTTTTCCACACTAATACAAGTGCAAAAGTGATTTCCTGTACCAACACAAGTGCGAAAAGTGGTTTTTCAACACTAACACAAGTGCGAAAATGGTTTTTCAACACTATCACAAGTGCAAAAAGTGTTTTTTCCACACTAATACAAGTGCAAAAGTGGTTTCCTGCACCAACGCAAGTGCAAAAAGTGGTTTTTCAACACTAACACAAGTGCGAAAAGTGGTTTTTCAACAATAACACAAGTGCGAAAAGTGGTTTTTCAACACTACTACAAGTGCAAAAAGTGTTTTTTCCACACTAATACAAGTGCAAAAGTGGTTTCCTGCACCAACACAAGTGCGAAAAGTGGTTTTTCAACACTAATACAAGTGGGAAAAGTGGTTTTTCAACACTAATACAAGTGCAAAAGTGGTTTCCTGCACCAACACAAGTGCGAAAAGTGGTTTTTCAACACTAACACAAGTGCGAAAAGTGGTTTTTCAGCACTAACACAAGTGCGAAAAGTGGTTTTTCCACACTAATACAAGTGTAAAAGTGGTTTTCTGCACCAACACAAGTGCGAAAAGTGGTTTTTCAACACTAACACAAGTGCGAAAAGTGGTTTTTCAACACTAACACAAGTGCGAAAAGTGGTTTTTCAACACTAACACAAGTGCGAAAAGTGGTTTTTCCACACTAATACAAGTGCAAAAGTGATTTCCTGTACCAACACAAGTGCGAAAAGTGGTTTTTCAACACTAACACAAGTGCGAAAATGGTTTTTCAACACTATCACAAGTGCAAAAAGTGTTTTTTCCACACTAATACAAGTGCAAAAGTGGTTTCCTGCACCAACGCAAGTGCAAAAAGTGGTTTTTCAACACTAACACAAGTGCGAAAAGTGGTTTTTCAACAATAACACAAGTGCGAAAAGTGGTTTTTCAACACTACTACAAGTGCAAAAAGTGTTTTTTCCACACTAATACAAGTGCAAAAGTGGTTTCCTGCACCAACACAAGTGCGAAAAGTGGTTTTTCAACACTAATACAAGTGGGAAAAGTGGTTTTTCAACACTAACACAAGTGCGAAAAGTGGTTTTTCCACACTAATACAAGTGCAAAAGTGGTTTCCTGCACCAACACAAGTGCGAAAAGTGGTTTTTCAACACTAACACAAGTGCGAAAAGTGGTTTTTCAACACTATCACAAGTGCAAAAAGTGTTTTTTCCACACTAATACAAGTGCAAAAGTGGTTTCCTGCACCAACACAAGTGCGAAAAGTGGTTTTTCAACACTAACACAAGTGCGAAAAGTGGTTTTTCAACACTAACACAAGTGCGAAAAGTGGTTTTTCAACAATAACACAAGTGCGAAAAGTGATTTTTCCACACTAATACAAGTGCAAAAGTGGTTTCCTACACCAACACAAGTGCGAAAAGTGGTTTTTCAACACTAACACAATTGCGAAAAGTGGTTTTTCAACACTATGACAAGTGCAAAAAGTGTTTTTTCCACACTAATACAAGTGCAAAAGTGGTTTCCTGCACCAACACAAGTGCGAAAAGTGGTTTGTCAACACTAACACAAGTGCGAAAAGTGGTTTTTCAACACTAACACAAGTGCGAAAAGTGTTTTTTCCACACTAATACAAGTGCAAAAGTGGTTTCCTGCACCAACACAAGTGCGAAAAGTGGTTTTTCAACACTAACACAAGTGCGAAAAGTGTTTTTTCCACACTAATACAAGTGCAAAAGTGGTTTCGTGCACCAACACAAGTGCGAAAAGTGGTTTTTCAACACTAACACAAGTGCGAAAAGTGGTTTTTCAACACTAACACAAGTGTGAAAAGTGTTTTTTCCACACTAATACAAGTGCAAAAGTGGTTTCCTGCACCAACACAAGTGCGAAAAGTGGTTTTTCAACACTAACACAAGTGCGAAAAGTGGTTTTTCAACACTAACACAAGTGCGAAAAGTGGTTTTTCAACACTAACACAAGTGCGAAAAGTGTTTTTTCCACACTAATACAAGTGCAAAAGTGGTTTCCTGCACCAACACTAGTGCGAAAAGTGGTTTTTCAACACTAACACAAGTGCGAAAAGTGGTTTTTCAACACTATCACAAGTGCAAAAAGTGTTTTTTCCACACTAACACAAGTGCGAAAAGTGGTTTTTCAACACTAACACAAGTGCGAAAAGTGGTTTTTCAACACTAACACAAGTGTGAAAAGTGTTTTTTCCATACTAATACAAGTGCAAAAGTGGTTTCCTGCACCAACACAAGTGCGACAAGTGGTTTTTCAACACTAACACAAGTGCGAAAAGTGGTTTTTCAACACTATCACAAGTGCAAAAAGTGTTTTTTCCACACTAACACAAGTGCAAAAGTGGTTTCCTGCACCAACACAAGTGCGAAAAGTGGTTTTTCAACACTAACACAAGTGCGAAAAGTGGTTTTTCAACACTAACACAAGTGCGAAAAGTGGTTTTTCCACACTAATGCAAGTGCAAAAGTGGTTTCCTGCACAAACACAAGTGCGAAAAGTGGTTTTTCAACACTAACACAAGTGCGAAAAGTGGTTTTTCCACACTAATACAAGTGCAAAACTGGTTTCCTGCACCAACACAAGTGCGAAAAGTGGTTTTTCAACACTAACAAAAGTGCGAAAAGTCGTTTTTCAACACGAACACAAGTGCGAAAAGTGGTTTTGCCACACTAATACAAGTGCAAAAGTGGTTTCCTGCACCAACACAAGTGCGAAAAGTGATTTTTCAACACTAACACAAGTGCGAAAAGTGGTTTTTCAACACTAACACAAGTGCGAAAAGTGGTTTTTCAACACTAACACAAGTGCGAAAAGTGTTTTTTCCACACTAATACAAGTGCAAAAGTTGTTTCCTGCACAAACACAAGTGCGAAAAGTGGTTTTTCAACACTAATACAAGTGCAAAAAGTGGTTTTTCCACACTAATACAAGTGCAAAAGTTGTTTCCTGCACAAACACAAGTGCGAAAAGTGGTTTTTCAACACTAATACAAGTGCAAAAAGTGGTTTTTCCACACTATTACAAGTGCAAAAGTGGTTTCCTGCACCAACACAAGTGCGAAAAGTGGTTTTTCAACACTAACACAAGTGCGAAAAGTGGTTTTTCAGCACTAACACAAGTGCGAAAAGTGGTTTTTCCACACTAATACAAGTGTAAAAGTGGTTTTCTGCACCAACACAAGTGCGAAAAGTGGTTTTTCAACACTAACACAAGTGCGAAAAGTGGTTTTTCAACACTAACACAAGTGCGAAAAGTGGTTTTTCAACACTAACACAAGTGCGAAAAGTGGTTTTTCCACACTAATACAAGTGCAAAAGTGATTTCCTGTACCAACACAAGTGCGAAAAGTGGTTTTTCAACACTAACACAAGTGCGAAAATGGTTTTTCAACACTATCACAAGTGCAAAAAGTGTTTTTTCCACACTAATACAAGTGCAAAAGTGGTTTCCTGCACCAACGCAAGTGCAAAAAGTGGTTTTTCAACACTAACACAAGTGCGAAAAGTGGTTTTTCAACAATAACACAAGTGCGAAAAGTGGTTTTTCAACACTACTACAAGTGCAAAAAGTGTTTTTTCCACACTAATACAAGTGCAAAAGTGGTTTCCTGCACCAACACAAGTGCGAAAAGTGGTTTTTCAACACTAATACAATTGGGAAAAGTGGTTTTTCAACACTAATACAAGTGCAAAAGTGGTTTCCTGCACCAACACAAGTGCGAAAAGTGGTTTTTCAACACTAACACAAGTGCGAAAAGTGGTTTTTCAGCACTAACACAAGTGCGAAAAGTGGTTTTTCCACACTAATACAAGTGTAAAAGTGGTTTTCTGCACCAACACAAGTGCGAAAAGTGGTTTTTCAACACTAACACAAGTGCGAAAAGTGGTTTTTCAACACTAACACAAGTGCGAAAAGTGGTTTTTCAACACTAACACAAGTGCGAAAAGTGGTTTTTCCACACTAATACAAGTGCAAAAGTGATTTCCTGTACCAACACAAGTGCGAAAAGTGGTTTTTCAACACTAACACAAGTGCGAAAATGGTTTTTCAACACTATCACAAGTGCAAAAAGTGTTTTTTCCACACTAATACAAGTGCAAAAGTGGTTTCCTGCACCAACGCAAGTGCAAAAAGTGGTTTTTCAACACTAACACAAGTGCGAAAAGTGGTTTTTCCACACTAATGCAAGTGCAAAAGTGGTTTCCTGCACAAACACAAGTGCGAAAAGTGGTTTTTCAACACTAACACAAGTGCGAAAAGTGGTTTTTCCACACTAATACAAGTGCAAAACTGGTTTCCTGCACCAACACAAGTGCGAAAAGTGGTTTTTCAACACTAACACAAGTGCGAAAAGTGGTTTTTCCACACTAATGCAAGTGCAAAAGTGGTTTCCTGCACAAACACAAGTGCGAAAAGTGGTTTTTCAACACTAACACAAGTGCGAAAAGTGGTTTTTCCACACTAATACAAGTGCAAAACTGGTTTCCTGCACCAACACAAGTGCGAAAAGTGGTTTTTCAACACTAACACAAGTGCGAAAAGTCGTTTTTCAACACGAACACAAGTGCGAAAAGTGGTTTTTCCACACTAATACAAGTGCAAAAGTGGTTTCCTGCACCAACACAAGTGCGAAAAGTGATTTTTCAACACTAACACAAGTGCGAAAAGTGGTTTTTCAACACTAACACAAGTGCGAAAAGTGGTTTTTCAACACTAACACAAGTGCGAAAAGTGTTTTTTCCACACTAATACAAGTGCAAAAGTTGTTTCCTGCACAAACACAAGTGCGAAAAGTGGTTTTTCAACACTAATACAAGTGCAAAAAGTGGTTTTTCCACACTATTACAAGTGCAAAAGTGGTTTCCTGCACCAACACAAGTGCGAAAAGTGGTTTTTCAACACTAACACAAGTGCGAAAAGTGGTTTTTCAGCACTAACACAAGTGCGAAAAGTGGTTTTTCCACACTAATACAAGTGTAAAAGTGGTTTTCTGCACCAACACAAGTGCGAAAAGTGGTTTTTCAACACTAACACAAGTGCGAAAAGTGGTTTTTCAACACTAACACAAGTGCGAAAAGTGGTTTTTCAACACTAACACAAGTGCGAAAAGTGGTTTTTCCACACTAATACAAGTGCAAAAGTGATTTCCTGTACCAACACAAGTGCGAAAAGTGGTTTTTCAACACTAACACAAGTGCGAAAATGGTTTTTCAACACTATCACAAGTGCAAAAAGTGTTTTTTCCACACTAATACAAGTGCAAAAGTGGTTTCCTGCACCAACGCAAGTGCAAAAAGTGGTTTTTCAACACTAACACAAGTGCGAAAAGTGGTTTTTCAACAATAACACAAGTGCGAAAAGTGGTTTTTCAACACTACTACAAGTGCAAAAAGTGTTTTTTCCACACTAATACAAGTGCAAAAGTGGTTTCCTGCACCAACACAAGTGCGAAAAGTGGTTTTTCAACACTAATACAAGTGGGAAAAGTGGTTTTTCAACACTAATACAAGTGCAAAAGTGGTTTCCTGCACCAACACAAGTGCGAAAAGTGGTTTTTCAACACTAACACAAGTGCGAAAAGTGGTTTTTCAGCACTAACACAAGTGCGAAAAGTGGTTTTTCCACACTAATACAAGTGTAAAAGTGGTTTTCTGCACCAACACAAGTGCGAAAAGTGGTTTTTCAACACTAACACAAGTGCGAAAAGTGGTTTTTCAACACTAACACAAGTGCGAAAAGTGGTTTTTCAACACTAACACAAGTGCGAAAAGTGGTTTTTCCACACTAATACAAGTGCAAAAGTGATTTCCTGTACCAACACAAGTGCGAAAAGTGGTTTTTCAACACTAACACAAGTGCGAAAATGGTTTTTCAACACTATCACAAGTGCAAAAAGTGTTTTTTCCACACTAATACAAGTGCAAAAGTGGTTTCCTGCACCAACGCAAGTGCAAAAAGTGGTTTTTCAACACTAACACAAGTGCGAAAAGTGGTTTTTCAACAATAACACAAGTGCGAAAAGTGGTTTTTCAACACTACTACAAGTGCAAAAAGTGTTTTTTCCACACTAATACAAGTGCAAAAGTGGTTTCCTGCACCAACACAAGTGCGAAAAGTGGTTTTTCAACACTAATACAAGTGGGAAAAGTGGTTTTTCAACACTAACACAAGTGCGAAAAGTGGTTTTTCCACACTAATACAAGTGCAAAAGTGGTTTCCTGCACCAACACAAGTGCGAAAAGTGGTTTTTCAACACTAACACAAGTGCGAAAAGTGGTTTTTCAACACTATCACAAGTGCAAAAAGTGTTTTTTCCACACTAATACAAGTGCAAAAGTGGTTTCCTGCACCAACACAAGTGCGAAAAGTGGTTTTTCAACACTAACACAAGTGCGAAAAGTGGTTTTTCAACACTAACACAAGTGCGAAAAGTGGTTTTTCAACAATAACACAAGTGCGAAAAGTGATTTTTCCACACTAATACAAGTGCAAAAGTGGTTTCCTACACCAACACAAGTGCGAAAAGTGGTTTTTCAACACTAACACAATTGCGAAAAGTGGTTTTTCAACACTATGACAAGTGCAAAAAGTGTTTTTTCCACACTAATACAAGTGCAAAAGTGGTTTCCTGCACCAACACAAGTGCGAAAAGTGGTTTGTCAACACTAACACAAGTGCGAAAAGTGGTTTTTCAACACTAACACAAGTGCGAAAAGTGTTTTTTCCACACTAATACAAGTGCAAAAGTGGTTTCCTGCACCAACACAAGTGCGAAAAGTGGTTTTTCAACACTAACACAAGTGCGAAAAGTGTTTTTTCCACACTAATACAAGTGCAAAAGTGGTTTCCTGCACCAACACAAGTGCGAAAAGTGGTTTTTCAACACTAACACAAGTGCGAAAAGTGGTTTTTCAACACTAACACAAGTGTGAAAAGTGTTTTTTCCACACTAATACAAGTGCAAAAGTGGTTTCCTGCACCAACACAAGTGCGAAAAGTGGTTTTTCAACACTAACACAAGTGCGAAAAGTGGTTTTTCAACACTAACACAAGTGCGAAAAGTGGTTTTTCAACACTAACACAAGTGCGAAAAGTGTTTTTTCCACACTAATACAAGTGCAAAAGTGGTTTCCTGCACCAACACTAGTGCGAAAAGTGGTTTTTCAACACTAACACAAGTGCGAAAAGTGGTTTTTCAACACTATCACAAGTGCAAAAAGTGTTTTTTCCACACTAACACAAGTGCGAAAAGTGGTTTTTCAACACTAACACAAGTGCGAAAAGTGGTTTTTCAACACTAACACAAGTGTGAAAAGTGTTTTTTCCATACTAATACAAGTGCAAAAGTGGTTTCCTGCACCAACACAAGTGCGACAAGTGGTTTTTCAACACTAACACAAGTGCGAAAAGTGGTTTTTCAACACTATCACAAGTGCAAAAAGTGTTTTTTCCACACTAACACAAGTGCAAAAGTGGTTTCCTGCACCAACACAAGTGCGAAAAGTGGTTTTTCAACACTAACACAAGTGCGAAAAGTGGTTTTTCAACACTAACACAAGTGCGAAAAGTGGTTTTTCCACACTAATGCAAGTGCAAAAGTGGTTTCCTGCACAAACACAAGTGCGAAAAGTGGTTTTTCAACACTAACACAAGTGCGAAAAGTGGTTTTTCCACACTAATACAAGTGCAAAACTGGTTTCCTGCACCAACACAAGTGCGAAAAGTGGTTTTTCAACACTAACAAAAGTGCGAAAAGTCGTTTTTCAACACGAACACAAGTGCGAAAAGTGGTTTTTCCACACTAATACAAGTGCAAAAGTGGTTTCCTGCACCAACACAAGTGCGAAAAGTGATTTTTCAACACTAACACAAGTGCGAAAAGTGGTTTTTCAACACTAACACAAGTGCGAAAAGTGGTTTTTCAACACTAACACAAGTGCGAAAAGTGTTTTTTCCACACTAATACAAGTGCAAAAGTTGTTTCCTGCACAAACACAAGTGCGAAAAGTGGTTTTTCAACACTAATACAAGTGCAAAAAGTGGTTTTTCCACACTAATACAAGTGCAAAAGTGGTTTCCTGCACCAACACAAGTGCGAAAAGTGGTTTTTCAACACTAACACAAGTGCGAAAAGTGGTTTTTCAGCACTAACACAAGTGCGAAAAGTGGTTTTTCCACACTAATACAAGTGTAAAAGTGGTTTTCTGCACCAACACAAGTGCGAAAAGTGGTTTTTCAACACTAACACAAGTTCGAAGAGTGGTTTTTCAACACTATCACATGTGCAAAAAGTGTTTTTTCCACACTAATACAAGTGCAAATGTGGTTTCCTGCACCAACACAAGTGCGAAAAGTGGTTTTTCAACACTAACACAAGTGCGAAAAGTGGTTTTTCAACACTACCACAAGTGCGAAAAGTGGTTTTTCCACACTAATACAAGTGCAAAAGTGGTTTCCTACACCAACACAAGTGCGAAAAGTGGTTTTTCAACACTAACACAATTGCGAAAAGTGGTTTTTCAACACTATGACAAGTGCAAAAAGTGTTTTTTCCACACTAATACAAGTGCAAAAGTGGTTTCCTGCACCAACACAAGTGCGAAAAGTGGTTTGTCAACACTAACACAAGTGCGAAAAGTGGTTTTTCAACACTAACACAAGTGCGAAAAGTGTTTTTTCCACACTAATACAAGTGCAAAAGTGGATTCCTGCACCAACACAAGTGCGAAAAGTGTTTTTTCAACACTAACACAAGTGCGAAAAGTGTTTTTTCCACACTAATACAAGTGCAAAAGTGGTTTCCTGCACCAACACAAGTGCGAAAAGTGGTTTTTCAACACTAACACAAGTGCGAAAAGTGGTTTTTCAACACTAACACAAGTGCGAAAAGTGTTTTTTCCATACTAATACAAGTGCAAAAGTGGTTTCCTGCACCAACACAAGTGCGAAAAGTGGTTTTTCAACACTAACACAAGTGCAAAAAGTGGTTTTTCAACACTAACACAAGTGCGAAAAGTGGTTTTTCAACACTAACACAAGTGCGAAAAGTGTTTTTTCCACACTAATACAAGTGCAAAAGTGGTTTCCTGCACCAACACAAGTGCGACAAGTGGTTTTTCAACACTAACACAAGTGCGAAAAGTGGTTTTTCAACACTATCACAAGTGCAAAAAGTGTTTTTTCCACACTAACACAAGTGCAAAAGTGGTTTCCTGCACCAACACAAGTGCGAAAAGTGGTTTTTCAACACTAACACAAGTGCGAAAAGTGGTTTTTCAACACTAACACAAGTGCGAAAAGTGGTTTTTTCCACACTAATGCAAGTGCAAAAGTGGTTTCCTGCACAAACACAAGTGCGAAAAGTGGTTTTTCAACACTAACACAAGTGCGAAAAGTGGTTTTTCCACACTAATACAAGTGCAAAACTGGTTTCCTGCACCAACACAAGTGCGAAAAGTGGTTTTTCAACACTAACACAAGTGCGAAAAGTCGTTTTTCAACACGAACACAAGTGCGAAAAGTGGTTTTTCCACACTAATACAAGTGCAAAAGTGGTTTCCTGCACCAACACAAGTGCGAAAAGTGATTTTTCAACACTAACACAAGTGCGAAAAGTGGTTTTTCAACACTAACACAAGTGCGAAAAGTGGTTTTTCAACACTAACACAAGTGCGAAAAGTGTTTTTTCCACACTAATACAAGTGCAAAAGTTGTTTCCTGCACAAACACAAGTGCGAAAAGTGGTTTTTCAACACTAATACAAGTGCAAAAAGTGGTTTTTCCACACTATTACAAGTGCAAAAGTGGTTTCCTGCACCAACACAAGTGCGAAAAGTGGTTTTTCAACACTAACACAAGTGCGAAAAGTGGTTTTTCAGCACTAACACAAGTGCGAAAAGTGGTTTTTCCACACTAATACAAGTGTAAAAGTGGTTTTCTGCACCAACACAAGTGCGAAAAGTGGTTTTTCAACACTAACACAAGTGCGAAAAGTGGTTTTTCAACACTAACACAAGTGCGAAAAGTGGTTTTTCAACACTAACACAAGTGCGAAAAGTGGTTTTTCCACACTAATACAAGTGCAAAAGTGATTTCCTGTACCAACACAAGTGCGAAAAGTGGTTTTTCAACACTAACACAAGTGCGAAAATGGTTTTTCAACACTATCACAAGTGCAAAAAGTGTTTTTTCCACACTAATACAAGTGCAAAAGTGGTTTCCTGCACCAACGCAAGTGCAAAAAGTGGTTTTTCAACACTAACACAAGTGCGAAAAGTGGTTTTTCAACAATAACACAAGTGCGAAAAGTGGTTTTTCAACACTACTACAAGTGCAAAAAGTGTTTTTTCCACACTAATACAAGTGCAAAAGTGGTTTCCTGCACCAACACAAGTGCGAAAAGTGGTTTTTCAACACTAATACAAGTGGGAAAAGTGGTTTTTCAACACTAACACAAGTGCGAAAAGTGGTTTTTCCACACTAATACAAGTGCAAAAGTGGTTTCCTGCACCAACACAAGTGCGAAAAGTGGTTTTTCAACACTAACACAAGTGCGAAAAGTGGTTTTTCAACACTATCACAAGTGCAAAAAGTGTTTTTTCCACACTAATACAAGTGCAAAAGTGGTTTCCTGCACCAACACAAGTGCGAAAAGTGGTTTTTCAACACTAACACAAGTGCGAAAAGTGGTTTTTCAACACTAACACAAGTGCGAAAAGTGGTTTTTCGACAATAACACAAGTGCGAAAAGTGATTTTTCCACACTAATACAAGTGCAAAAGTGGTTTCCTACACCAACACAAGTGCGAAAAGTGGTTTTTCAACACTAACACAATTGCGAAAAGTGGTTTTTCAACACTATGACAAGTGCAAAAAGTGTTTTTTCCACACTAATACAAGTGCAAAAGTGGTTTCCTGCACCAACACAAGTGCGAAAAGTGGTTTGTCAACACTAACACAAGTGCGAAAAGTGGTTTTTCAACACTAACACAAGTGCGAAAAGTATTTTTTCCACACTAATACAAGTGCAAAAGTGGTTTCCTGCACCAACACAAGTGCGAAAAGTGGTTTTTCAACACTAACACAAGTGCGAAAAGTGTTTTTTCCACACTAATACAAGTGCAAAAGTGGTTTCCTGCACCAACACAAGTGCGAAAAGTGGTTTTTCAACACTAACACAAGTGCGAAAAGTGGTTTTTCAACACTAACACAAGTGTGAAAAGTGTTTTTTCCACACTAATACAAGTGCAAAAGTGGTTTCCTGCACCAACACAAGTGCGAAAAGTGGTTTTCAACACTAACACAAGTGCGAAAAGTGGTTTTTCAACACTAACACAAGTGCGAAAAGTGGTTTTTCAACACTAACACAAGTGCGAAAAGTGTTTTTTCCACACTAATACAAGTGCAAAAGTGGTTTCCTGCACCAACACTAGTGCGAAAAGTGGTTTTTCAACACTAACACAAGTGCGAAAAGTGGTTTTTCAACACTATCACAAGTGCAAAAAGTGTTTTTTCCACACTAACACAAGTGCGAAAAGTGGTTTTTCAACACTAACACAAGTGCGAAAAGTGGTTTTTCAACACTAACACAAGTGTGAAAAGTGTTTTTTCCATACTAATACAAGTGCAAAAGTGGTTTCCTGCACCAACACAAGTGCGAAAAGTGGTTTTTCAACACTAACACAAGTGCGAAAAGTGGTTTTTCAACACTAACACAAGTGCGAAAAGTGGTTTTTCAACACTAACACAAGTGCGAAAAGTGTTTTTTCCACACTAATACAAGTGCAAAAGTGGTTTCCTGCACCAACACAAGTGCGACAAGTGGTTTTTCAACACTAACACAAGTGCGAAAAGTGGTTTTTCAACACTATCACAAGTGCAAAAAGTGTTTTTTCCACACTAACACAAGTGCAAAAGTGGTTTCCTGCACCAACACAAGTGCGAAAAGTGGTTTTTCAACACTAACACAAGTGCGAAAAGTGGTTTTTCAACACTAACACAAGTGCGAAAAGTGGTTTTTCCACACTAATGCAAGTGCAAAAGTGGTTTCCTGCACAAACACAAGTGCGAAAAGTGGTTTTTCAACACTAACACAAGTGCAAAAAGTGTTTTTTCCACACTAACACAAGTGCAAAAGTGGTTTCCTGCACCAACACAAGTGCGAAAAGTGGTTTTTCAACACTAACACAAGTGCGAAAAGTGGTTTTTCAACACTAACACTAGTGCGAAAAGTGGTTTTTCCACACTAATGCAAGTGCAAAAGTGGTTTCCTGCACAAACACAAGTGCGAAAAGTGGTTTTTCAACACTAACACAAGTGCGAAAAGTGGTTTTTCCACACTAATACAAGTGCAAAACTGGTTTCCTGCACCAACACAAGTGCGAAAAGTGGTTTTTCAACACTAACACAAGTGCGAAAAGTCGTTTTTCAACACGAACACAAGTGCGAAAAGTGGTTTTTCCACACTAATACAAGTGCAAAAGTGGTTTCCTGCACCAACACAAGTGCGAAAAGTGATTTTTCAACACTAACACAAGTGCGAAAAGTGGTTTTTCAACACTAACACAAGTGCGAAAAGTGGTTTTTCAACACTAACACAAGTGCGAAAAGTGTTTTTTCCACACTAATACAAGTGCAAAAGTTGTTTCCTGCACAAACACAAGTGCGAAAAGTGGTTTTTCAACACTAATACAAGTGCAAAAAGTGGTTTTTCCACACTAATACAAGTGCAAAAGTGGTTTCCTGCACCAACACAAGTGCGAAAAGTGGTTTTTCAACACTAACACAAGTGCGAAAAGTGGTTTTTCAGCACTAACACAAGTGCGAAAAGTGGTTTTTCCACACTAATACAAGTGTAAAAGTGGTTTTCTGCACCAACACAAGTGCGAAAAGTGGTTTTTCAACACTAACACAAGTTCGAAGAGTGGTTTTTCAACACTATCACATGTGCAAAAAGTGTTTT
Source organism: Myxine glutinosa (assembly GCF_964187855.1). Lineage (NCBI taxonomy): Eukaryota > Metazoa > Chordata > Myxini > Myxiniformes > Myxinidae > Myxine > Myxine glutinosa. The sequence goes on from NW_027618723.1 coordinate 22,385, forward strand.
TTCCACACTAATACAAGTGCAAATGTGGTTTCCTGCACCAACACAAGTGCGAAAAGTGGTTTTTCAACACTAACACAAGTGCGAAAAGTGGTTTTTCAACACTACCACAAGTGCGAAAAGTGGTTTTTCCACACTAATACAAGTGCAAAAGTGGTTTCCTACACCAACACAAGTGCGAAAAGTGGTTTTTCAACACTAACACAATTGCGAAAAGTGGTTTTTCAACACTATGACAAGTGCAAAAAGTGTTTTTTCCACACTAACACAAGTGCAAAAGTGGTTTCCTGCACCAACACAAGTGCGAAAAGTGGTTTGTCAACACTAAGACAAGTGCGAAAAGTGGTTTTTCAACACTAACACAAGTGCGAAAAGTGTTTTTTCCACACTAATACAAGTGCAAAAGTGGATTCCTGCACCAACACAAGTGCGAAAAGTGTTTTTTCAACACTAACACAAGTGCGAAAAGTGTTTTTTCCACACTAATACAAGTGCAAAAGTGGTTTCCTGCACCAACACAAGTGCGAAAAGTGGTTTTTCAACACTAACACAAGTGCGAAAAGTGGTTTTTCAACACTAACACAAGTGCAAAAAGTGTTTTTTCCATACTAATACAAGTGCAAAAGTGGTTTCCTGCACCAACACAAGTGCGAAAAGTGGTTTTTCAACACTAACACAAGTGCAAAAAGTGGTTTTTCAACACTAACACAAGTGCGAAAAGTGGTTTTTCAACACTAACACAAGTGCGAAAAGTGTTTTTTCCACACTAATACAAGTGCAAAAGTGGTTTCCTGCACCAACACAAGTGCGACAAGTGGTTTTTCAACACTAACACAAGTGCGAAAAGTGGTTTTTCAACACTATCACAAGTGCAAAAAGTGTTTTTTCCACACTAACACAAGTGCAAAAGTGGTTTCCTGCACCAACACAAGTGCGAAAAGTGGTTTTTCAACACTAACACAAGTGCGAAAAGTGGTTTTTCAACACTAACACAAGTGCGAAAAGTGGTTTTTCCACACTAATGCAAGTGCAAAAGTGGTTTCCTGCACAAACACAAGTGCGAAAAGTGGTTTTTCAACACTAACACAAGTGCGAAAAGTGGTTTTTCCACACTAATACAAGTGCAAAACTGGTTTCCTGCACCAACACAAGTGCGAAAAGTGGTTTTTCAACACTAACACAAGTGCGAAAAGTCGTTTTTCAACACGAACACAAGTGCGAAAAGTGGTTTTTCCACACTAATACAAGTGCAAAAGTGGTTTCCTGCACCAACACAAGTGCGAAAAGTGATTTTTCAACACTAACACAAGTGCGAAAAGTGGTTTTTCAACACTAACACAAGTGCGAAAAGTGGTTTTTCAACACTAACACAAGTGCGAAAAGTGTTTTTTCCACACTAATACAAGTGCAAAAGTTGTTTCCTGCACAAACACAAGTGCGAAAAGTGGTTTTTCAACACTAATACAAGTGCAAAAAGTGGTTTTTCCACACTAATACAAGTGCAAAAGTGGTTTCCTGCACCAACACAAGTGCGAAAAGTGGTTTTTCAACACTAACACAAGTGCGAAAAGTGGTTTTTCAGCACTAACACAAGTACGAAAAGTGGTTTTTCCACACTAATACAAGTGTAAAAGTGGTTTTCTGCACCAACACAAGTGCGAAAAGTGGTTTTTCAACACTAACACAAGTGCGAAAAGTGGTTTTTCAACACTAACACAAGTGCGAAAAGTGGTTTTTCAACACTAACACAAGTGCGAAAAGTGGTTTTTCCACACTAATACAAGTGCAAAAGTGATTTCCTGTACCAACACAAGTGCGAAAAGTGGTTTTTCAACACTAACACAAGTGCGAAAATGGTTTTTCAACACTATCACAAGTGCAAAAAGTGTTTTTTCCACACTAATACAAGTGCAAAAGTGGTTTCCTGCACCAACGCAAGTGCAAAAAGTGGTTTTTCAACACTAACACAAGTGCGAAAAGTGGTTTTTCAACAATAACACAAGTGCGAAAAGTGGTTTTTCAACACTACTACAAGTGCAAAAAGTGTTTTTGCACACTAATACAAGTGCAAAAGTGGTTTCCTGCACCAACACAAGTGCGAAAAGTGGTTTTTCAACACTAATACAAGTGCGAAAAGTGGTTTTTCAACACTAACACAAGTGCGAAAAGTGGTTTTTCCACACTAATACAAGTGCAAAAGTGGTTTCCTGCACCAACACAAGTGCGAAAAGTGGTTTTTCAACACTAACACAAGTGCGAAAAGTGGTTTTTCAACACTATCACAAGTGCAAAAAGTGTTTTTTCCACACTAATACAAGTGCAAAAGTGGTTTCCTGCACCAACACAAGTGCGAAAAGTGGTTTTTCAACACTAACACAAGTGCGAAAAGTGGTTTTTCAACAATAACACAAGTGCGAAAAGTGGTTTTTCCACACTAATACAAGTGCAAAAGTGGTTTCCTACACCAACACAAGTGCGAAAAGTGGTTTTTCAACACTAACACAATTGCGAAAAGTGTTTTTCAACACTATGACAAGTGCAAAAAGTGTTTTTTCCACACTAATACAAGTGCAAAAGTGGTTTCCTGCACCAACACAAGTGCGAAAAGTGGTTTGTCAACACTAACACAAGTGCGAAAAGTGGTTTTTCAACACTAACACAAGTGCGAAAAGTGTTTTTTCCACACTAATACAAGTGCAAAAGTGGTTTCCTGCACCAACACAAGTGCGAAAAGTGATTTTTCAACACTAACACAAGTGCGAAAAGTGTTTTTTCCACACTAATACAAGTGCAAAAGTGGTTTCCTGCACCAACACAAGTGCGAAAAGTGGTTTTTCAACACTAACACAAGTGCGAAAAGTGGTTTTTCAACACTAACACAAGTGTGAAAAGTGTTTTTTCCACACTAATACAAGTGCAAAAGTGGTTTCCTGCACCAACACAAGTGCGAAAAGTGGTTTTTCAACACTAACACAAGTGCGAAAAGTGGTTTTTCAACACTAACACAAGTGCGAAAAGTGGTTTTTCAACACTAACACAAGTGCGAAAAGTGTTTTTTCCACACTAATACAAGTGCAAAAGTGGTTTCCTGCACCAACACTAGTGCGAAAAGTGGTTTTTCAACACTAACACAAGTGCGAAAAGTGGTTTTTCAACACTATCACAAGTGCAAAAAGTGTTTTTTCCACACTAACACAAGTGCAAAAGTGGTTTCCTGCACCAACACAAGTGCGAAAAGTGGTTTTTCAACACTAACACAAGTGCGAAAAGTGGTTTTTCAACACTAACACAAGTGCGAAAAGTGTTTTTTCCATACTAATACAAGTGCAAAAGTGGTTTCCTGCACCAACACAAGTGCGAAAAGTGGTTTTTCAACACTAACACAAGTGCGAAAAGTGGTTTTTCAACACTAACACAAGTGCGAAAAGTGGTTTTTCAACACTAACACAAGTGCGAAAAGTGTTTTTTCCACACTAATACAAGTGCAAAAGTGGTTTCCTGCACCAACACAAGTGCGACAAGTGGTTTTTCAACACTAACACAAGTGCGAAAAGTGGTTTTTCAACACTATCACAAGTGCAAAAAGTGTTTTTTCCACACTAACACAAGTGCAAAAGTGGTTTCCTGCACCAACACAAGTGCGAAAAGTGGTTTTTCAACACTAACACAAGTGCGAAAAGTGGTTTTTCAACACTAACACAAGTGCGAAAAGTGGTTTTTCCACACTAATGCAAGTGCAAAAGTGGTTTCCTGCACAAACACAAGTGCGAAAAGTGGTTTTTCAACACTAACACAAGTGCGAAAAGTGGTTTTTCCACACTAATACAAGTGCAAAACTGGTTTCCTGCACCAACACAAGTGCGAAAAGTGGTTTTTCAACACTAACACAAGTGCGAAAAGTCGTTTTTCAACACGAACACAAGTGCGAAAAGTGGTTTTTCCACACTAATACAAGTGCAAAAGTGGTTTCCTGTACCAACACAAGTGCGAAAAGTGATTTTTCAACACTAACACAAGTGCAAAAAGTGGTTTTTCAACACTAACACAAGTGCGAAAAGTGGTTTTTCAACACTAACACAAGTGCGAAAAGTGTTTTTTCCACACTAATACAAGTGCAAAAGTTGTTTCCTGCACAAACACAAGTGCGAAAATTGGTTTTTCAACACTAATACAAGTGCAAAAAGTGGTTTTTCCACACTAATACAAGTGCAAAAGTGGTTTCCTGCACCAACACAAGTGCGAAAAGTGGTTTTTCAACACTAACACAAGTGCGAAAAGTGGTTTTTCAGCACTAACACAAGTGCGAAAAGTGGTTTTTCCACACTAATACAAGTGTAAAAGTGGTTTTCTGCACCAACACAAGTGCGAAAAGTGGTTTTTCAACACTAACACAAGTGCGAAAAGTGGTTTTTCAACACTAACACAAGTGCGAAAAGTGGTTTTTCAACACTAACACAAGTGCGAAAAGTGGTTTTTCCACACTAATACAAGTGCAAAAGTGATTTCCTGTACCAACACAAGTGCGAAAAGTGGTTTTTCAACACTAACACAAGTGCGAAAAGTGGTTTTTCAACACTATCACAAGTGCAAAAAGTGTTTTTTCCACACTAATACAAGTGCAAAAGTGGTTTCCTGCACCAACGCAAGTGCAAAAAGTGGTTTTTCAACACTAACACAAGTGCGAAAAGTGGTTTTTCAACAATAACACAAGTGCGAAAAGTGGTTTTTCAACACTATTACAAGTGCAAAAAGTGTTTTTTCCACACTAATACAAGTGCAAAAGTGGTTTCCTGCACCAACACAAGTGCGAAAAGTGGTTTTTCAACACTAATACAAGTGCGAAAAGTGGTTTTTCAACACTAACACAAGTGCGAAAAGTGGTTTTTCCACACTAATACAAGTGCAAAAGTGGTTTCCTGCACCAACACAAGTGCGAAAAGTGGTTTTTCAACACTAACACAAGTGCGAAAAGTGGTTTTTCAACACTATCACAAGTGCAAAAAGTGTTTTTTCCACACTAATACAAGTGCAAAAGTGGTTTACTGCACCAACACAAGTGCGAAAAGTGGTTTTTCAACACTAACACAAGTGCGAAAAGTGGTTTTTCAACACTAACACAAGTGCGAAAAGTGGTTTTTCAACAATAACACAAGTGCGAAAAGTGGTTTTTCCACACTAATACAAGTGCAAAAGTGGTTTCCTACACCAACACAAGTGCGAAAAGTGGTTTTTCAACACTAACACAATTGCGAAAAGTGGTTTTTCAACACTATGACAAGTGCAAAAAGTGTTTTTTCCACACTAATACAAGTGCAAAAGTGGTTTCCTGCACCAACACAAGTGCGAAAAGTGGTTTGTCAACACTAACACAAGTGCGAAAAGTGGTTTTTCAACACTAACACAAGTGCGAAAAGTGTTTTTTCCACACTAATACAAGTGCAAAAGTGGTTTCCTGCACCAACACAAGTGCGAAAAGTGGTTTTTCAACACTAACACAAGTGCGAAAAGTGTTTTTTCCACACTAATACAAGTGCAAAAGTGGTTTCCTGCACCAACACAAGTGCGAAAAGTGGTTTTTCAACACTAACACAAGTGCGAAAAGTGGTTTTTCAACACTAACACAAGTGTGAAAAGTGTTTTTTCCACACTAATACAAGTGCAAAAGTGGTTTCCTGCACCAACACAAGTGCGAAAAGTGGTTTTTCAACACTAACACAAGTGCGAAAAGTGGTTTTTCAACACTAACACAAGTGCGAAAAGTGGTTTTTCAACACTAACACAAGTGCGAAAAGTGTTTTTTCCACACTAATACAAGTGCAAAAGTGATTTCCTGCACCAACACAAGTGCGAAAAGTGGTTTTTCAACACTAACACAAGTGCGAAAAGTGGTTTTTCAACACTATCACAAGTGCAAAAAGTGTTTTTTCCACACTAACACAAGTGCAAAAGTGGTTTCCTGCACCAACACATGTGCGAAATGTGGTTTTTCAACACTAACACAAGTGCGAAAAGTGGTTTGTCAACACTAACACAAGTGCGAAAAGTGGTTTTTCCACACTAATGCAAGTGCAAAAGTGGTTTCCTGCACAAACACAAGTGCGAAAAGTGGTTTTTCAACACTAACACAAGTGCGAAAAGTGGTTTTTCCACACTAATACAAGTGCAAAACTGGTTTCCTGCACCAACACAAGTGCGAAAAGTGGTTTTTCAACACTAACACAAGTGCGAAAAGTCATTTTTCAACACGAACACAAGTGCGAAAAGTGGTTTTTCCACACTAATACAAGTGCAAAAGTGGTTTCCTGCACCAACACAAGTGCGAAAAGTGATTTTTCAACACTAACACAAGTGCGAAAAGTGGTTTTTCAACACTAACACAAGTGCGAAAAGTGGTTTTTCAACACTAACACAAGTGCGAAAAGTGTTTTTTCCACACTAGTACAAGTGCAAAAGTGGTTTCCTGCACAAACACAAGTGCGAAAAGTGGTTTTTCAACACTAATACAAGTGCAAAAAGTGGTTTTTCCACACTAATACAAGTGCAAAAGTGGTTTCCTGCACCAACACAAGTGCGAAAAGTGGTTTTTCAACACTAACACAAGTGCGAAAAGTGGTTTTTCAGCACTAACACAAGTGCGAAAAGTGGTTTTTCCACACTAATTCAAGTGTAAAAGTGGTTTTCTGCACCAACACAAGTGCGAAAAGTGGTTTTTCAACACTAACACAAGTGCGAAAAGTGGTTTTTCAACACTAACACAAGTGCGAAAAGTGGTTTTTCAACACTAACACAAGTGCGAAAAGTGGTTTTTCCACACTAATACAAGTGCAAAAGTGATTTCCTGTACCAACACAAGTGCAAAAAGTGGTTTTTCAACACTAACACAAGTGCGAAAAGTGGTTTTTCAACACTATCACAAGTGCAAAAAGTGTTTTTTCCACACTAATACAAGTGTAAAAGTGGTTTTCTGCACCAACGCAAGTGCAAAAAGTGGTTTTTCAACACTAACACAAGTGTGAAAAGTGGTTTTTCAACACTAACACAAGTGCGAAAAGTGGTTTTTCAACACTATTACAAGTGCAAAAAGTGTTTTTTCCACACTAATACAAGTGCAAAAGTGGTTTCCTGCACCAACACAAGTGCGAAAAGTGGTTTTTCAACACTAACACAAGTGCGAAAAGTGGTTTTTCAACACTAACACAAGTGCGAAAAGTGGTTTTTCCACACTAATACAAGTGCAAAAGTGGTTTCCTGCACCAACACAAGTGCGAAAAGTGGTTTTTCAACACTAACACAAGTGCGAAAAGTGGTTTTCAACACTATCACAAGTGCAAAAAGTGTTTTTTCCACACTAATACAAGTGCAAAAGTGGTTTCCTGCACCAACACAAGTGTGAAAAGTGGTTTTTCAACACTAACACAAGTGCGAAAAGTGTTTTTTCCACACTAATACAAGTGCAAAAGTGGTTTCCTGCACCAACACAAGTGCGAAAAGTGGTTTTTCAACACTAACACAAGTGCGAAAAGTGGTTTTTCAACAATAACACAAGTGCGAAAAGTGTTTTTTCCACACTAATACAAGTGCAAAAGTGGTTTCCTGCACCAACACAAGTGCGAAAAGTGGTTTTTCAACACTAACACAAGTGCGAAAAGTGGTTTTTCAACACTAACACAAGTGCGAAAAGTGGTTTTTCCACACTAATGCAAGTGCAAAAGTGGTTTCCTGCACAAACACAAGTGCGAAAAGTGGTTTTTCAACACTAACACAAGTGCGAAAAGTGGTTTTTCCACACTAATACAAGTGCAAAACTGGTTTCCTGCACCAACACGAGTGCGAAAAGTGGTTTTTCAACACTAACACAAGTGCGAAAAGTCGTTTTTCAACACGAACACAAGTGCGAAAAGTGGTTTTTCCACACTAATACAAGTGCAAAAGTGGTTTCCTGCACCAACACAAGTGCGAAAAGTGATTTTTCAACACTAACACAAGTGCAAAAAGTGGTTTTTCAACACTAACACAAGTGCGAAAAGTGGTTTTTCAACACTAACACAAGTGCGAAAAGTGTTTTTTCCACACTAATACAAGTGCAAAAGTTGTTTCCTGCACAAACACAAGTGCGAAAATTGGTTTTTCAACACTAATACAAGTGCAAAAAGTGGTTTTTCCACACTAATACAAGTGCAAAAGTGGTTTCCTGCACCAACACAAGTGCGAAAAGTGGTTTTTCAACACTAACACAAGTGCGAAAAGTGGTTTTTCAGCACTAACACAAGTGCGAAAAGTGGTTTTTCCACACTAATACAAGTGTAAAAGTGGTTTTCTGCACCAACACAAGTGCGAAAAGTGGTTTTTCAACACTAACACAAGTGCGAAAAGTGGTTTTTCAACACTAACACAAGTGCGAAAAGTGGTTTTTCAACACTAACACAAGTGCGAAAAGTGGTTTTTCCACACTAATACAAGTGCAAAAGTGATTTCCTGTACCAACACAAGTGCGAAAAGTGGTTTTTCAACACTAACACAAGTGCGAAAAGTGGTTTTTCAACACTATCACAAGTGCAAAAAGTGTTTTTTCCACACTAATACAAGTGCAAAAGTGGTTTCCTGCACCAACGCAAGTGCAAAAAGTGGTTTTTCAACACTAACACAAGTGCGAAAAGTGGTTTTTCAACAATAACACAAGTGCGAAAAGTGGTTTTTCAACACTATTACAAGTGCAAAAAGTGTTTTTTCCACACTAATACAAGTGCAAAAGTGGTTTCCTGCACCAACACAAGTGCGAAAAGTGGTTTTTCAACACTAATACAAGTGCGAAAAGTGGTTTTTCAACACTAACACAAGTGCGAAAAGTGGTTTTTCCACACTAATACAAGTGGAAAAGTGGTTTCCTGCACCAACACAAGTGCGAAAAGTGGTTTTTCAACACTAACACAAGTGCGAAAAGTGGTTTTTCAACACTATCACAAGTGCAAAAAGTGTTTTTTCCACACTAATACAAGTGCAAAAGTGGTTTACTGCACCAACACAAGTGCGAAAAGTGGTTTTTCAACACTAACACAAGTGCGAAAAGTGGTTTTTCAACACTAACACAAGTGCGAAAAGTGGTTTTTCAACAATAACACAAGTGCGAAAAGTGGTTTTTCCACACTAATACAAGTGCAAAAGTGGTTTCCTACACCAACACAAGTGCGAAAAGTGGTTTTTCAACACTAACACAATTGCGAAAAGTGGTTTTTCAACACTATGACAAGTGCAAAAAGTGTTTTTTCCACACTAATACAAGTGCAAAAGTGGTTTCCTGCACCAACACAAGTGCGAAAAGTGGTTTGTCAACACTAACACAAGTGCGAAAAGTGGTTTTTCAACACTAACACAAGTGCGAAAAGTGTTTTTTCCACACTAATACAAGTGCAAAAGTGGTTTCCTGCACCAACACAAGTGCGAAAAGTGGTTTTTCAACACTAACACAAGTGCGAAAAGTGTTTTTTCCACACTAATACAAGTGCAAAAGTGGTTTCCTGCACCAACACAAGTGCGAAAAGTGGTTTTTCAACACTAACACAAGTGCGAAAAGTGGTTTTTCAACACTAACACAAGTGTGAAAAGTGTTTTTTCCACACTAATACAAGTGCAAAAGTGGTTTCCTGCACCAACACAAGTGCGAAAAGTGGTTTTTCAACACTAACACAAGTGCGAAAAGTGGTTTTTCAACACTAACACAAGTGCGAAAAGTGGTTTTTCAACACTAACACAAGTGCGAAAAGTGTTTTTTCCACACTAATACAAGTGCAAAAGTGGTTTCCTGCACCAACACAAGTGCGAAAAGTGGTTTTTCAACACTAACACAAGTGCGAAAAGTGGTTTTTCAACACTATCACAAGTGCAAAAAGTGTTTTTTCCACACTAACACAAGTGCAAAAGTGGTTTCCTGCACCAACACAAGTGCGAAAAGTGGTTTTTCAACACTAACACAAGTGCGAAAAGTGGTTTTTCAACACTAACACAAGTGCGAAAAGTGGTTTTTCCACACTAATGCAAGTGCAAAAGTGGTTTCCTGCACAAACACAAGTGCGAAAAGTGGTTTTTCAACACTAACACAAGTGCGAAAAGTGGTTTTTCCACACTAATACAAGTGCAAAACTGGTTTCCTGCACCAACACAAGTGCGAAAAGTGGTTTTTCAACACTAACACAAGTGCGAAAAGTCATTTTTCAACACGAACACAAGTGCGAAAAGTGGTTTTTCCACACTAATACAAGTGCAAAAGTGGTTTCCTGCACCAACACAAGTGCGAAAAGTGATTTTTCAACACTAACACAAGTGCGAAAAGTGGTTTTTCAACACTAACACAAGTGCGAAAAGTGGTTTTTCAACACTAACACAAGTGCGAAAAGTGTTTTTTCCACACTAGTACAAGTGCAAAAGTGGTTTCCTGCACAAACACAAGTGCGAAAAGTGGTTTTTCAACACTAATACAAGTGCAAAAAGTGGTTTTCCACACTACTACAAGTGCAAAAGTGGTTTCCTGCACCAACACAAGTGCGAAAAGTGGTTTTTCAACACTAACACAAGTGCGAAAAGTGGTTTTTCAGCACTAACACAAGTGCGAAAAGTGGTTTTTCCACACTAATACAAGTGTAAAAGTGGTTTTCTGCACCAACACAAGTGCGAAAAGTGGTTTTTCAACACTAACACAAGTGCGAAAAGTGGTTTTTCAACACTAACACAAGTGCGAAAAGTGGTTTTTCAACACTAACACAAGTGCGAAAAGTGGTTTTTCCACACTAATACAAGTGCAAAAGTGATTTCCTGTACCAACACAAGTGCAAAAAGTGGTTTTTCAACACTAACACAAGTGCGAAAAGTGGTTTTTCAACACTATCACAAGTGCAAAAAGTGTTTTTTCCACACTAATACAAGTGTAAAAGTGGTTTTCTGCACCAACGCAAGTGCAAAAAGTGGTTTTTCAACACTAACACAAGTGTGAAAAGTGGTTTTTCAACACTAACACAAGTGCGAAAAGTGGTTTTTCAACACTATTACAAGTGCAAAAAGTGTTTTTTCCACACTAATACAAGTGCAAAAGTGGTTTCCTGCACCAACACAAGTGCGAAAAGTGGTTTTTCAACACTAACACAAGTGCGAAAAGTGGTTTTTCAACACTAACACAAGTGCGAAAAGTGGTTTTTCCACACTAATACAAGTGCAAAAGTGGTTTCCTGCACCAACACAAGTGCGAAAAGTGGTTTTTCAACACTAACACAAGTGCGAAAAGTGGTTTTCAACACTATCACAAGTGCAAAAAGTGTTTTTCCCACACTAATACAAGTGCAAAAGTGGTTTCCTGCACCAACACAAGTGTGAAAAGTGGTTTTTCAACACTAACACAAGTGCGAAAAGTGTTTTTTCCACACTAATACAAGTGCAAAAGTGGTTTCCTGCACCAACACAAGTGCGAAAAGTGGTTTTTCAACACTAACACAAGTGCGAAAAGTGGTTTTTCAACACTAACACAAGTGCGAAAAGTGGTTTTTCAACACTAACACAAGTGCGAAAAGTGTTTTTTCCACACTAATACAAGTGCAAAAGTTGTTTCCTGCACAAACACAAGTGCGAAAATTGGTTTTTCAACACTAATACAAGTGCAAAAAGTGGTTTTTCCACACTAATACAAGTGCAAAAGTGGTTTCCTGCACCAACACAAGTGCGAAAAGTGGTTTTTCAACACTAACACAAGTGCGAAAAGTGGTTTTTCAGCACTAACACAAGTGCGAAAAGTGGTTTTTCCACACTAATACAAGTGTAAAAGTGGTTTTCTGCACCAACACAAGTGCGAAAAGTGGTTTTTCAACACTAACACAAGTGCGAAAAGTGGTTTTTCAACACTAACACAAGTGCGAAAAGTGGTTTTTCAACACTAACACAAGTGCGAAAAGTGGTTTTTCCACACTAATACAAGTGCAAAAGTGATTTCCTGTACCAACACAAGTGCGAAAAGTGGTTTTTCAACACTAACACAAGTGCGAAAAGTGGTTTTTCAACACTATCACAAGTGCAAAAAGTGTTTTTTCCACACTAATACAAGTGCAAAAGTGGTTTCCTGCACCAACGCAAGTGCAAAAAGTGGTTTTTCAACACTAACACAAGTGCGAAAAGTGGTTTTTCAACAATAACACAAGTGCGAAAAGTGGTTTTTCAACACTATTACAAGTGCAAAAAGTGTTTTTTCCACACTAATACAAGTGCAAAAGTGGTTTCCTGCACCAACACAAGTGCGAAAAGTGGTTTTTCAACACTAATACAAGTGCGAAAAGTGGTTTTTCAACACTAACACAAGTGCGAAAAGTGGTTTTTCCACACTAATACAAGTGCAAAAGTGGTTTCCTGCACCAACACAAGTGCGAAAAGTGGTTTTTCAACACTAACACAAGTGCGAAAAGTGGTTTTTCAACACTATCACAAGTGCAAAAAGTGTTTTTTCCACACTAATACAAGTGCAAAAGTGGTTTACTGCACCAACACAAGTGCGAAAAGTGGTTTTTCAACACTAACACAAGTGCGAAAAGTGGTTTTTCAACACTAACACAAGTGCGAAAAGTGGTTTTTCAACAATAACACAAGTGCGAAAAGTGGTTTTTCCACACTAATACAAGTGCAAAAGTGGTTTCCTACACCAACACAAGTGCGAAAAGTGGTTTTTCAACACTAACACAATTGCGAAAAGTGGTTTTTCAACACTATGACAAGTGCAAAAAGTGTTTTTTCCACACTAATACAAGTGCAAAAGTGGTTTCCTGCACCAACACAAGTGCGAAAAGTGGTTTGTCAACACTAACACAAGTGCGAAAAGTGGTTTTTCAACACTAACACAAGTGCGAAAAGTGTTTTTTCCACACTAATACAAGTGCAAAAGTGGTTTCCTGCACCAACACAAGTGCGAAAAGTGGTTTTTCAACACTAACACAAGTGCGAAAAGTGTTTTTTCCACACTAATACAAGTGCAAAAGTGGTTTCCTGCACCAACACAAGTGCGAAAAGTGGTTTTTCAACACTAACACAAGTGCGAAAAGTGGTTTTTCAACACTAACACAAGTGTGAAAAGTGTTTTTTCCACACTAATACAAGTGCAAAAGTGGTTTCCTGCACCAACACAAGTGCGAAAAGTGGTTTTTCAACACTAACACAAGTGTGAAAAGTGGTTTTTCAACACTAACACAAGTGCGAAAAGTGGTTTTTCAACACTAACACAAGTGCGAAAAGTGTTTTTTCCACACTAATACAAGTGCAAAAGTGGTTTCCTGCACCAACACAAGTGCGAAAAGTGGTTTTTCAACACTAACACAAGTGCGAAAAGTGGTTTTTCAACACTATCACAAGTGCAAAAAGTGTTTTTTCCACACTAACACAAGTGCAAAAGTGGTTTCCTGCACCAACACAAGTGCGAAAAGTGGTTTTTCAACACTAACACAAGTGCGAAAAGTGGTTTTTCAACACTAACACAAGTGCGAAAAGTGGTTTTTCCACACTAATGCAAGTGCAAAAGTGGTTTCCTGCACAAACACAAGTGCGAAAAGTGGTTTTTCAACACTAACACAAGTGCGAAAAGTGGTTTTTCCACACTAATACAAGTGCAAAACTGGTTTCCTGCACCAACACAAGTGCGAAAAGTGGTTTTTCAACACTAACACAAGTGCAAAAGTCATTTTTCAACACGAACACAAGTGCGAAAAGTGGTTTTTCCACACTAATACAAGTGCAAAAGTGGTTTCCTGCACCAACACAAGTGCGAAAAGTGATTTTTCAACACTAACACAAGTGCGAAAAGTGGTTTTTCAACACTAACACAAGTGCGAAAAGTGGTTTTTCAACACTAACACAAGTGCGAAAAGTGTTTTTTCCACACTAGTACAAGTGCAAAAGTGGTTTCCTGCACAAACACAAGTGCGAAAAGTGGTTTTTCAACACTAATACAAGTGCAAAAAGTGGTTTTTCCACACTACTACAAGTGCAAAAGTGGTTTCCTGCACCAACACAAGTGCGAAAAGTGGTTTTTCAACACTAACACAAGTGCGAAAAGTGGTTTTTCAGCACTAACACAAGTGCGAAAAGTGGTTTTTCCACACTAATACAAGTGTAAAAGTGGTTTTCTGCACCAACACAAGTGCGAAAAGTGGTTTTTCAACACTAACACAAGTGCGAAAAGTGGTTTTTCAACACTAACACAAGTGCGAAAAGTGGTTTTTCAACACTAACACAAGTGCGAAAAGTGGTTTTTCCACACTAATACAAGTGCAAAAGTGATTTCCTGTACCAACACAAGTGCAAAAAGTGGTTTTTCAACACTAACACAAGTGCGAAAAGTGGTTTTTCAACACTATCACAAGTGCAAAAAGTGTTTTTTCCACACTAATACAAGTGTAAAAGTGGTTTTCTGCACCAACGCAAGTGCAAAAAGTGGTTTTTCAACACTAACACAAGTGTGAAAAGTGGTTTTTCAACACTAACACAAGTGCGAAAAGTGGTTTTTCAACACTATTACAAGTGCAAAAAGTGTTTTTTCCACACTAATACAAGTGCAAAAGTGGTTTCCTGCACCAACACAAGTGCGAAAAGTGGTTTTTCAACACTAACACAAGTGCGAAAAGTGGTTTTTCAACACTAACACAAGTGCGAAAAGTGGTTTTTCCACACTAATACAAGTGCAAAAGTGGTTTCCTGCACCAACACAAGTGCGAAAAGTGGTTTTTCAACACTAACACAAGTGCGAAAAGTGGTTTTCAACACTATCACAAGTGCAAAAAGTGTTTTTTCCACACTAATACAAGTGCAAAAGTGGTTTCCTGCACCAACACAAGTGTGAAAAGTGGTTTTTCAACACTAACACAAGTGCGAAAAGTGTTTTTTCCACACTAATACAAGTGCAAAAGTGGTTTCCTGCACCAACACAAGTGCGAAAAGTGGTTTTTCAACACTAACACAAGTGCGAAAAGTGGTTTTTCAACAATAACACAAGTGCGAAAAGTGTTTTTTCCACACTAATACAAGTGCAAAAGTGGTTTCCTGCACCAACACAAGTGCGAAAAGTGGTTTTTCAACACTAACACAAGTGCGAAAAGTGGTTTTTCAATACTAACACAAGTGCGAAAAGTGGTTTTTCAACACTAACACAAGTGCGAAAAGCGTTTTTTCCACACTAATACAAGTGCAAAAGTGGTTTCCGGGACCAACACAAGTGTGAAAAGTGGTTTTTCAACACTAACACAAGTGCAAAAAGTGGTTTTTCACCACTATCACAAGTGCAAAAAGTGTTTTTTCCACACTAATACAAGTGCAAAAGTGGTTTCCTGCACCAACACAAGTGCGAAAAGTGGTTTTTCAACACTAACACAAGTGCGAAAAGTGGTTTTTCAACACTAACACAAGTGCGAAAAGTGGTTTTTCCACTCTAATACAAGTGCAAAAGTGGTTTCCTGCACCAACACAAGTGCGAAAAGTGGTTTTTCAACACTAACACAAGTGCGAAAAGTGGTTTTTCCACACTAATACAAGTGCAAAAGTGGTTTCCTGCACCAACACAAGTGTGAAAAGTGGTTTTTCAACACTAACACAAGTGCGAAAAGTGGTTTTTCAACACTATCACAAGTGCAAAAAGTGTTTTTTCCACACTAATACAAGTGCAAAAGTGGTTTACTGCACCAACACAAGTGCGAAAAGTGGTTTTTCAACACTAACACAAGTGCGAAAAGTGGTTTTTCAACACTAACACAAGTGCGAAAAGTGGTTTTTCAACAATAACACAAGTGCGAAAAGTGGTTTTTCCACACTAATACAAGTGCAAAAGTGGTTTCCTACACCAACACAAGTGCGAAAAGTGGTTTTTCAACACTAACACAATTGCGAAAAGTGGTTTTTCAACACTATGACAAGTGCAAAAAGTGTTTTTTCCACACTAATACAAGTGCAAAAGTGGTTTCCTGCACCAACACAAGTGCGAAAAGTGGTTTGTCAACACTAACACAAGTGCGAAAAGTGGTTTTTCAACACTAACACAAGTGCGAAAAGTGTTTTTTCCACACTAATACAAGTGCAAAAGTGGTTTCCTGCACCAACACAAGTGCGAAAAGTGGTTTTTCAACACTAACACAAGTGCGAAAAGTGTTTTTTCCACACTAATACAAGTGCAAAAGTGGTTTCCTGCACCAACACAAGTGCGAAAAGTGGTTTTTCAACACTAACACAAGTGCGAAAAGTGGTTTTTCAACACTAACACAAGTGTGAAAAGTGTTTTTTCCACACTAATACAAGTGCAAAAGTGGTTTCCTGCACCAACACAAGTGCGAAAAGTGGTTTTTCAACACTAACACAAGTGCGAAAAGTGGTTTTTCAACACTAACACAAGTGCGAAAAGTGGTTTTTCAACACTAACACAAGTGCGAAAAGTGTTTTTTCCACACTAATACAAGTGCAAAAGTGGTTTCCTGCACCAACACAAGTGCGAAAAGTGGTTTTTCAACACTAACACAAGTGCGAAAAGTGGTTTTTCAACACTATCACAAGTGCAAAAAGTGTTTTTTCCACACTAACACAAGTGCAAAAGTGGTTTCCTGCACCAACACAAGTGCGAAAAGTGGTTTTTCAACACTAACACAAGTGCGAAAAGTGGTTTTTCAACACTAACACAAGTGCGAAAAGTGGTTTTTCCACACTAATGCAAGTGCAAAAGTGGTTTCCTGCACAAACACAAGTGCGAAAAGTGGTTTTTCAACACTAACACAAGTGCGAAAAGTGGTTTTTCCACACTAATACAAGTGCAAAACTGGTTTCCTGCACCAACACAAGTGCGAAAAGTGGTTTTTCAACACTAACACAAGTGCGAAAAGTCATTTTTCAACACGAACACAAGTGTGAAAAGTGGTTTTTCCACACTAATACAAGTGCAAAAGTGGTTTCCTGCACCAACACAAGTGCGAAAAGTGATTTTTCAACACTAACACAAGTGCGAAAAGTGGTTTTTCAACACTAACACAAGTGCGAAAAGTGGTTTTTCAACACTAACACAAGTGCGAAAAGTGTTTTTTCCACACTAGTACAAGTGCAAAAGTGGTTTCCTGCACCAACACAAGTGTGAAAAGTGGTTTTTCAACACTAACACAAGTGCGAAAAGTGTTTTTTCCACACTAATACAAGTGCAAAAGTGGTTTCCTGCACCAACACAAGTGCGAAAAGTGGTTTTTCAACACTAACACAAGTGCGAAAAGTGGTTTTTCAACAATAACACAAGTGCGAAAAGTGTTTTTTCCACACTAATACAAGTGCAAAAGTGGTTTCCTGCACCAACACAAGTGCAAAAAGTGGTTTTTCAACACCAACACAAGTGCGAAAAGTGGTTTTTCAATACTAACACAAGTGCGAAAAGTGGTTTTTCAACACTAACACAAGTGCGAAAAGCGTTTTTTCCACACTAATACAAGTGCAAAAGTGGTTTCCGGGACCAACACAAGTGTGAAAAGTGGTTTTTCAACACTAACACAAGTGCAAAAAGTGGTTTTTCACCACTATCACAAGTGCAAAAAGTGTTTTTTCCACACTAATACAAGTGCAAAAGTGGTTTCCTGCACCAACACAAGTGCGAAAAGTGGTTTTTCAACACTAACACAAGTGCGAAAAGTGGTTTTTCAACACTAACACAAGTGCGAAAAGTGGTTTTTCCACTCTAATACAAGTGCAAAAGTGGTTTCCTGCACCAACACAAGTGCGAAAAGTGGTTTTTCAACACTAACACAAGTGCGAAAAGTGGTTTTTCCACACTAATACAAGTGCAAAAGTGGTTTCCTGCACCAACACAAGTGTGAAAAGTGGTTTTTCAACACTAACACAAGTGCGAAAAGTGGTTTTTCAACACTATCACAAGTGCAAAAAGTGTTTTTTCCACACTAATACAAGTGCAAAAGTGGTTTACTGCACCAACACAAGTGCGAAAAGTGGTTTTTCAACACTAACACAAGTGCGAAAAGTGGTTTTTCAACACTAACACAAGTGCGAAAAGTGGTTTTTCAACAATAACACAAGTGCGAAAAGTGGTTTTTCCACACTAATACAAGTGCAAAAGTGGTTTCCTACACCAACAGAAGTGCGAAAAGTGGTTTTTCAACACTAACACAATTGCGAAAAGTGGTTTTTCAACACTATGACAAGTGCAAAAAGTGTTTTTTCCACACTAATACAAGTGCAAAAGTGGTTTCCTGCACCAACACAAGTGCGAAAAGTGGTTTGTCAACACTAACACAAGTGCGAAAAGTGGTTTTTCAACACTAACACAAGTGCGAAAAGTGTTTTTTCCACACTAATACAAGTGCAAAAGTGGTTTCCTGCACCAACACAAGTGCGAAAAGTGGTTTTTCAACACTAACACAAGTGCGAAAAGTGTTTTTTCCACACTAATACAAGTGCAAAAGTGGTTTCCTGCACCAACACAAGTGCGAAAAGTGGTTTTTCAACACTAACACAAGTGCGAAAAGTGGTTTTTCAACACTAACACAAGTGTGAAAAGTGTTTTCTCCACACTAATACAAGTGCAAAAGTGGTTTCCTGCACCAACACAAGTGCGAAAAGTGGTTTTTCAACACTAACACAAGTGCGAAAAGTGGTTTTTCAACACTAACACAAGTGCGAAAAGTGGTTTTTCAACACTAACACAAGTGCGAAAAGTGTTTTTTCCACACTAATACAAGTGCAAAAGTGGTTTCCTGCACCAACACAAGTGCGAAAAGTGGTTTTTCAACACTAACACAAGTGCGAAAAGTGGTTTTTCAACACTATCACAAGTGCAAAAAGTGTTTTTTCCACACTAACACAAGTGCAAAAGTGGTTTCCTGCACCAACACAAGTGCGAAAAGTGGTTTTTCAACACTAACACAAGTGCGAAAAGTGGTTTTTCAACACTAACACAAGTGCGAAAAGTGGTTTTTCCACACTAATGCAAGTGCAAAAGTGGTTTCCTGCACAAACACAAGTGCGAAAAGTGGTTTTTCAACACTAACACAAGTGCGAAAAGTGGTTTTTCCACACTAATACAAGTGCAAAACTGGTTTCCTGCACCAACACAAGTGCGAAAAGTGGTTTTTCAACACTAACACAAGTGCGAAAAGTCATTTTTCAACACGAACACAAGTGTGAAAAGTGGTTTTTCCACACTAATACAAGTGCAAAAGTGGTTTCCTGCACCAACACAAGTGCGAAAAGTGATTTTTCAACACTAACACAAGTGCGAAAAGTGGTTTTTCAACACTAACACAAGTGCGAAAAGTGGTTTTTCAACACTAACACAAGTGCGAAAAGTGTTTTTTCCACACTAGTACAAGTGCAAAAGTGGTTTCCTGCACAAACACAAGTGCGAAAAGTGGTTTTTCAACACTAATACAAGTGCAAAAAGTGGTTTTTCCACACTAATACAAGTGCAAAAGTGGTTTCCTGCACCAACACAAGTGCGAAAAGTGGTTTTTCAACACTAACACAAGTGCGAAAAGTGGTTTTTCAGCACTAACACAAGTGCGAAAAGTGGTTTTTCCACACTAATACAAGTGTAAAAGTGGTTTTCTGCACCAACACAAGTGCGAAAAGTGGTTTTTCAACACTAACACAAGTGCGAAAAGTGGTTTTTCAACACTAACACAAGTGCGAAAAGTGGTTTTTCAACACTAACACAAGTGCGAAAAGTGGTTTTTCCACACTAATACAAGTGCAAAAGTGATTTCCTGTACCAACACAAGTGCAAAAAGTGGTTTTTCAACACTAACACAAGTGCGAAAAGTGGTTTTTCAACACTATCACAAGTGCAAAAAGTGTTTTTTCCACACTAATACAAGTGTAAAAGTGGTTTTCTGCACCAACGCAAGTGCAAAAAGTGGTTTTTCAACACTAACACAAGTGTGAAAAGTGGTTTTTCAACACTAACACAAGTGCGAAAAGTGGTTTTTCAACACTATTACAAGTGCAAAAAGTGTTTTTTCCACACTAATACAAGTGCAAAAGTGGTTTCCTGCACCAACACAAGTGCGAAAAGTGGTTTTTCAACACTAACACAAGTGCGAAAAGTGGTTTTTCAACACTAACACAAGTGCGAAAAGTGGTTTTTCCACACTAATACAAGTGCAAAAGTGGTTTCCTGCACCAACACAAGTGCGAAAAGTGGTTTTTCAACACTAACACAAGTGCGAAAAGTGGTTTTCAACACTATCACAAGTGCAAAAAGTGTTTTTTCCACACTAATACAAGTGCAAAAGTGGTTTCCTGCACCAACACATGTGTGAAAAGTGGTTTTTCAACACTAACACAAGTGCGAAAAGTGTTTTTTCCACACTAATACAAGTGCAAAAGTGGTTTCCTGCACCAACACAAGTGCGAAAAGTGGTTTTTCAACACTAACACAAGTGCGAAAAGTGGTTTTTCAACAATAACACAAGTGCGAAAAGTGTTTTTTCCACACTAATACAAGTGCAAAAGTGGTTTCCTGCACCAACACAAGTGCGAAAAGTGGTTTTTCAACACTAACACAAGTGCGAAAAGTGGTTTTTCAACACTAACACAAGTGCGAAAAGTGGTTTTCCACACTAATGCAAGTGCAAAAGTGGTTTCCTGCACAAACACAAGTGCGAAAAGTGGTTTTTCAACACTAACACAAGTGCGAAAAGTGGTTTTTCCACACTAATACAAGTGCAAAACTGGTTTCCTGCACCAACACAAGTGCGAAAAGTGGTTTTTCAACACTAACACAAGTGCGAAAAGTCGTTTTTCAACACGAACACAAGTGCGAAAAGTGGTTTTTCCACACTAATACAAGTGCAAAAGTGGTTTCCTGCACCAACACAAGTGCGAAAAGTGATTTTTCAACACTAACACAAGTGCAAAAAGTGGTTTTTCAACACTAACACAAGTGCGAAAAGTGGTTTTTCAACACTAACACAAGTGCGAAAAGTGTTTTTTCCACACTAATACAAGTGCAAAAGTTGTTTCCTGCACAAACACAAGTGCGAAAATTGGTTTTTCAACACTAATACAAGTGCAAAAAGTGGTTTTTCCACACTAATACAAGTGCAAAAGTGGTTTCCTGCACCAACACAAGTGCGAAAAGTGGTTTTTCAACACTAACACAAGTGCGAAAAGTGGTTTTTCAGCACTAACACAAGTGCGAAAAGTGGTTTTTCCACACTAATACAAGTGTAAAAGTGGTTTTCTGCACCAACACAAGTGCGAAAAGTGGTTTTTCAACACTAACACAAGTGCGAAAAGTGGTTTTTCAACACTAACACAAGTGCGAAAAGTGGTTTTTCAACACTAACACAAGTGCGAAAAGTGGTTTTTCCACACTAATACAAGTGCAAAAGTGATTTCCTGTACCAACACAAGTGCGAAAAGTGGTTTTTCAACACTAACACAAGTTCGAAAAGTGGTTTTTTCCACACTAATACAAGTGCAAAAAGTGTTTTTTCCACACTAATACAAGTGCAAAAGTGGTTTCCTGCACCAACGCAAGTGCAAAAAGTGGTTTTTCAACACTAACACAAGTGCGAAAAGTGGTTTTTCAACAATAACACAAGTGCGAAAAGTGGTTTTTCAACACTATTACAAGTGCAAAAAGTGTTTTTTCCACACTAATACAAGTGCAAAAGTGGTTTCCTGCACCAACACAAGTGCGAAAAGTGGTTTTTCAACACTAATACAAGTGCGAAAAGTGGTTTTTCAACACTAACACAAGTGCGAAAAGTGGTTTTTCCACACTAATACAAGTGCAAAAGTGGTTTCCTGCACCAACACAAGTGCGAAAAGTGGTTTTTCAACACTAACACAAGTGCGAAAAGTGGTTTTTCAACACTATCACAAGTGCAAAAAGTGTTTTTTCCACACTAATACAAGTGCAAAAGTGGTTTACTGCACCAACACAAGTGCGAAAAGTGGTTTTTCAACACTAACACAAGTGCGAAAAGTGGTTTTTCAACACTAACACAAGTGCGAAAAGTGGTTTTTCAACAATAACACAAGTGCGAAAAGTGGTTTTTCCACACTAATACAAGTGCAAAAGTGGTTTCCTACACCAACACAAGTGCGAAAAGTGGTTTTTCAACACTAACACAATTGCGAAAAGTGGTTTTTCAACACTATGACAAGTGCAAAAAGTGTTTTTTCCACACTAATACAAGTGCAAAACTGGTTTCCTGCACCAACACAAGTGCGAAAAGTGGTTTGTCAACACTAACACAAGTGCGAAAAGTGGTTTTTCAACACTAACACAAGTGCGAAAAGTGTTTTTTCCACACTAATACAAGTGCAAAAGTGGTTTCCTGCACCAACACAAGTGCGAAAAGTGGTTTTTCAACACTAACACAAGTGCGAAAAGTGTTTTTTCCACACTAATACAAGTGCAAAAGTGGTTTCCTGCACCAACACAAGTGCGAAAAGTGGTTTTTCAACACTAACACAAGTGCGAAAAGTGGTTTTTCAACACTAACACAAGTGTGAAAAGTGTTTTTTCCACACTAATACAAGTTCAAAAGTGGTTTCCTGCACCAACACAAGTGCGAAAAGTGGTTTTTCAACACTAACACAAGTGCGAAAAGTGGTTTTTCAACACTAACACAAGTGCGAAAAGTGGTTTTTCAACACTAACACAAGTGCGAAAAGTGTTTTTTCCACACTAATACAAGTGCAAAAGTGGTTTCCTGCACCAACACAAGTGCGAAAAGTGGTTTTTCAACACTAACACAAGTGCGAAAAGTGGTTTTTCAACACTATCACAAGTGCAAAAAGTGTTTTTTCCACACTAACACAAGTGCAAAAGTGGTTTCCTGCACCAACACAAGTGCGAAAAGTGGTTTTTCAACACTAACACAAGTGCGAAAAGTGGTTTTTCAACACTAACACAAGTGCGAAAAGTGGTTTTTCCACACTAATGCAAGTGCAAAAGTGGTTTCCTGCACAAACACAAGTGCGAAAAGTGGTTTTTCAACACTAACACAAGTGCGAAAAGTGGTTTTTCCACACTAATACAAGTGCAAAACTGGTTTCCTGCACCAACACAAGTGCGAAAAGTGGTTTTTCAACACTAACACAAGTGCGAAAAGTCATTTTTCAACACGAACACAAGTGCGAAAAGTGGTTTTTCCACACTAATACAAGTGCAAAAGTGGTTTCCTGCACCAACACAAGTGCGAAAAGTGATTTTTCAACACTAACACAAGTGCGAAAAGTGGTTTTTCAATACTAACACAAGTGCGAAAAGTGGTTTTTCAACACTAACACAAGTGCGAAAAGTGTTTTTTCCACACTAGTACAAGTGCAAAAGTGGTTTCCTGCACAAACACAAGTGCGGAAAGTGGTTTTTCAACACTAATACAAGTGCAAAAAGTGGTTTTTCCACACTAATACAAGTGCAAAAGTGGTTTCCTGCACCAACACAAGTGCGAAAAGTGGTTTTTCAACACTAACACAAGTGCGAAAAGTGGTTTTTCAGCACTAACACAAGTGCGAAAAGTGGTTTTTCCACACTAATACAAGTGTAAAAGTGGTTTTCTGCACCAACACAAGTGCGAAAAGTGGTTTTTCAACACTAACACAAGTGCGAAAAGTGGTTTTTCAACACTAACACAAGTGCGAAAAGTGGTTTTTCAACACTAACACAAGTGCGAAAAGTGGTTTTTCCACACTAATACAAGTGCAAAAGTGATTTCCTGTACCAACACAAGTGCAAAAAGTGGTTTTTCAACACTAACACAAGTGCGAAAAGTGGTTTTTCAACACTATCACAAGTGCAAAAAGTGTTTTTTCCACACTAATACAAGTGTAAAAGTGGTTTTCTGCACCAACGCAAGTGCAAAAAGTGGTTTTTCAACACTAACACAAGTGTGAAAAGTGGTTTTTCAACACTAACACAAGTGCGAAAAGTGGTTTTTCAACACTATTACAAGTGCAAAAAGTGTTTTTTCCACACTAATACAAGTGCAAAAGTGGTTTCCTGCACCAACACAAGTGCGAAAAGTGGTTTTTCAACACTAACACAAGTGCGAAAAGTGGTTTTTCAACACTAACACAAGTGCGAAAAGTGGTTTTTCCACACTAATACAAGTGCAAAAGTGGTTTCCTGCACCAACACAAGTGCGAAAAGTGGTTTTTCAACACTAACACAAGTGCGAAAAGTGGTTTTCAACACTATCACAAGTGCAAAAAGTGTTTTTTCCACACTAATACAAGTGCAAAAGTGGTTTCCTGCACCAACACAAGTGTGAAAAGTGGTTTTTCAACACTAACACAAGTGCGAAAAGTGTTTTTTCCACACTAATACAAGTGCAAAAGTGGTTTCCTGCACCAACACAAGTGCGAAAAGTGGTTTTTCAACACTAACACAAGTGCGAAAAGTGGTTTTTCAACAATAACACAAGTGCGAAAAGTGTTTTTTCCACACTAATACAAGTGCAAAAGTGGTTTCCTGCACCAACACAAGTGCGAAAAGTGGTTTTTCAACACTAACACAAGTGCGAAAAGTGGTTTTTCAATACTAACACAAGTGCGAAAAGTGGTTTTTCAACACTAACACAAGTGCGAAAAGCGTTTTTTCCACACTAATACAAGTGCAAAAGTGGTTTCCGGGACCAACACAAGTGTGAAAAGTGGTTTTTCAACACTAACACAAGTGCAAAAAGTGGTTTTTCACCACTATCACAAGTGCAAAAAGTGTTTTTTCCACACTAATACAAGTGCAAAAGTGGTTTCCTGCACCAACACAAGTGTGAAAAGTGGTTTTTCAACACTAACACAAGTGCGAAAAGTGGTTTTTCAACACTAACACAAGTGCGAAAAGTGGTTTTTCCACTCTAATACAAGTGCAAAAGTGGTTTCCTGCACCAACACAAGTGCGAAAAGTGGTTTTTCAACACTAACACAAGTGCGAAAAGTGGTTTTTCAACACTATCACAAGTGCAAAAAGTGTTTTTTCCACACTAATACAAGTGCAAAAGTGGTTTCCTGCACCAACACAAGTGCGAAAAGTGGTTTTTCAACACTAACAGAAGTGCGAAAAGTGGTTTTTCAACACTATCACAAGTGCAAAAAGTGTTTTTTCCACACTAATACAAGTGCAAAAGTGGTTTCCTGCACCAACACAAGTGCGAAAAGTGGTTTTTCAACACCAACACAAGTGCGAAAAGTGGTTTTTCAACACTAACTCAAGTGCGAAAAGTGTTTTTTCCACACTAATACAAGTGCAAAAGTGGTTTCCTGCACCAACACAAGTGCGAAAAGTGGTTTTTCAACACTAACACAAGTGCGAAAAGTGTTTTTTCCACACTAATACAAGTGCAAAAGTGGTTTCCTGCACCAACACAAGTGCGAAAAAGTGGTTTTTCAACACTAACACAAGTGCGAAAAGTGGTATTTCAACACTAACACAAGTGCGAAAAGTGGTTTTTCAACACTAACACAAGTGCGAAAAGTGTTTTTTCCATACTAATACAAGTGCAAAAGTGGTTTCCTGCACCAACACAAGTGCGAAAAGTGGTTTTTCAACACTAACACAAGTGCGAAAAGTGGTTTTTCAACACTATCACAAGTGCAAAAAGTGTTTTTTCCACACTAATACAAGTGCAAAAGTGGTTTCCTGCACCAACACAAGCGCGAAAAGTGGTTTTTCAACACTAACACAAGTGCGAAAAGTGGTTTTTCAACACTAACACAAGTGCGAAAAGTGGTTTTTCCACACTAATACAAGTGCAAAAGTGGTTTCCTGCACCAACACAAGTGAGAAAAGTGGTTTTTCAACACTAACACAAGTGTGAAAAGTGGTTTTTCAACACTAACACAAGTGCGAAAAGTGGTTTTTCCACACTAACACAAGTGCGAAAAGTGTTTTTTCCACACTAATACAAGTGCAAAAGTGGTTTCCTGCACCAACACAAGTGCGAAAAGTGGTTTTTCAACACTAACACATGTGCAAAAAGTGGATTTTCACAACTATCACAAGTGCAAAAAGTGTTTTTTCCACACTAATACAAGTGCAAAAGTGGTTTCCTGCACCAACACAAGTACGAAAAGTGGTTTTTCAACACTATCACAAGTGCGAAAAGTGGTTTTTCAACACTAACACAAGTGCAAAAAGTGGTTTTTCCACTCTAATAGAAGTGCAAAAAGTGTTTTTTCCACACTAACACAAGTGCGAAAAGTGGTTTTTCAACACTAACACAAGTGCGAAAAGTGGTTTTTCAACACTAACACAAGTGCGAAAAGTGGTTTTTCAACACTAACACAAGTGCGAAAAGTGTTTTTTCCACACTAATACAAGTGCAAAAGTGGTTTCCTGCACCAACACAAGTGCGAAAAGTGGTTTTTCAACACTAACACAAGTGCGAAAAGTGGTTTTTCAACACTATCACAAGTGCAAAAAGTGTTTTTTCCACACTAACACAAGTGCAAAAGTGGTTTCCTGCACCAACACAAGTGCGAAAAGTGGTTTTTCAACACTAACACAAGTGCGAAAAGTGGTTTTTCAACACTAACACAAGGACGAAAAGTGGTTTTTCCACACTAATGCAAGTGCAAAAGTGGTTTCGTGCACAAACACAAGTGCGAAAAGTGGTTTTTCAACACTAACACAAGTGCGAAAAGTGGTTTTTCAACACTAATACAAGTGCAAAACTGGTTTCCTGCACCAACACAAGTGCGAAAAGTGGTTTTTCAACACTAACACAAGTGCGAAAAGTCATTTTTCAACACGAACACAAGTGCGAAAAGTGGTTTTTCCACACTAATACAAGTGCAAAAGTGGTTTCCTGCACCAACACAAGTGCGAAAAGTGATTTTTCAAC
Organism: Myxine glutinosa; assembly: GCF_964187855.1. Classification (NCBI taxonomy): domain Eukaryota; kingdom Metazoa; phylum Chordata; class Myxini; order Myxiniformes; family Myxinidae; genus Myxine; species Myxine glutinosa. The sequence goes on from NW_027618723.1 coordinate 49,228, forward strand.
ACTAACACAAGTGCGAAAAGTGGTTTTTCAACACTAACACAAGTGCGAAAAGTGGTTTTTCAACACTAACACAAGTGCGAAAAGTGTTTTTCCACACTAGTACAAGTGCAAAAGTGGTTTCCTGCACAAACACAAGTGCGAAAAGTGGTTTTTCAACACTAATACAAGTGCAAAAAGTGGTTTTTCCACACTAATACAAGTGCAAAAGTGGTTTCCTGCACCAACACAAGTGCGAAAAGTGGTTTTTCAACACTAACACAAGTGCGAAAAGTGGTTTTTCAGCACTAACACAAGTGCGAAAAGTGGTTTTTCCACACTAATACAAGTGTAAAAGTGGTTTTCTGCACCAACACAAGTGCGAAAAGTGGTTTTTCAACACTAACACAAGTGCGAAAAGTGGTTTTTCAACACTAACACAAGTGCGAAAAGTGGTTTTTCAACACTAACACAAGTGCGAAAAGTGGTTTTTCCACACTAATACAAGTGCAAAAGTGATTTCCTGTACCAACACAAGTGCAAAAAGTGGTTTTTCAACACTAACACAAGTGCGAAAAGTGGTTTTTCAACACTATCACAAGTGCAAAAAGTGTTTTTTCCACACTAATACAAGTGTAAAAGTGGTTTTCTGCACCAACGCAAGTGCAAAAAGTGGTTTTTCAACACTAACACAAGTGTGAAAAGTGGTTTTTCAACACTAACACAAGTGCGAAAAGTGGTTTTTCAACACTATTACAAGTGCAAAAAGTGTTTTTTCCACACTAATACAAGTGCAAAAGTGGTTTCCTGCACCAACACAAGTGCGAAAAGTGGTTTTTCAACACTAACACAAGTGCGAAAAGTGGTTTTTCAACACTAACACAAGTGCGAAAAGTGGTTTTTCCACACTAATACAAGTGCAAAAGTGGTTTCCTGCACCAACACAAGTGCGAAAAGTGGTTTTTCAACACTAACACAAGTGCGAAAAGTGGTTTTTCAACACTATCACAAGTGCAAAAAGTGTTTTTTCCACACTAATACAAGTGCAAAAGTGGTTTCCTGCACCAACACAAGTGTGAAAAGTGGTTTTTCAACACTAACACAAGTGCGAAAAGTGTTTTTTCCACACTAATACAAGTGCAAAAGTGGTTTCCTGCACCAACACAAGTGCGAAAAGTGGTTTTTCAACACTAACACAAGTGCGAAAAGTGGTTTTTCAACAATAACACAAGTGCGAAAAGTGTTTTTTCCACACTAATACAAGTGCAAAAGTGGTTTCCTGCACCAACACAAGTGCGAAAAGTGGTTTTTCAACACTAACACAAGTGCGAAAAGTGGTTTTTCAATACTAACACAAGTGCGAAAAGTGGTTTTTCAACACTAACACAAGTGCGAAAAGCGTTTTTTCCACACTAATACAAGTGCAAAAGTGGTTTCCGGGACCAACACAAGTGTGAAAAGTGGTTTTTCAACACTAACACAAGTGCAAAAAGTGGTTTTTCACCACTATCACAAGTGCAAAAAGTGTTTTTTCCACACTAATACAAGTGCAAAAGTGGTTTCCTGCACCAACACAAGTGCGAAAAGTGGTTTTTCAACACTAACACAAGTGCGAAAAGTGGTTTTTCAACACTAACACAAGTGCGAAAAGTGGTTTTTCCACTCTAATACAAGTGCAAAAGTGGTTTCCTGCACCAACACAAGTGCGAAAAGTGGTTTTTCAACACTAACACAAGTGCGAAAAGTGGTTTTTCAACACTATCACAAGTGCAAAAAGTGTTTTTTCCACACTAATACAAGTGCAAAAGTGGTTTCCTGCACCAACACAAGTGCGAAAAGTGGTTTTTCAACACTAACAGAAGTGCGAAAAGTGGTTTTTCAACACTATCACAAGTGCAAAAAGTGTTTTTTCCACACTAATACAAGTGCAAAAGTGGTTTCCTGCACCAACACAAGTGCGAAAAGTGGTTTTTCAACACCAATACAAGTGCGAAAAGTGGTTTTTCAACACTAACTCAAGTGCGAAAAGTGTTTTTTCCACACTAATACAAGTGCAAAAGTGGTTTCCTGCACCAACACAAGTGCGAAAAGTGGTTTTTCAACACTAACACAAGTGCGAAAAGTGTTTTTTCCACACTAATACAAGTGCAAAAGTGGTTTCCTGCACCAACACAAGTGCGAAAAAGTGGTTTTTCAACACTAACACAAGTGCGAAAAGTGGTATTTCAACACTAACACAAGTGCGAAAAGTAGTTTTTCAACACTAACACAAGAGTAGTGTAATAATGTTGCTTCTGGGACACCTCCGTTTAACATGGGAAATCCCTATCTAATGTCATTTACCCCCTTGTCTTTTTCAAAAATCATAAACACCTCTATTTCTCCCACCCTCATCTTTATGAACCTTTTGTCTGTAGTACCTATCCTTAATGTTGTTCATTAGACCACTCAAACACTACAAATATTTGTTTTCTCTTATAGACCTATCATCCTTCTTCTACATATCATCTGGCAGATTAATCTTTGACCCACTCAAACATTGACCCATTCACTTCCATATTAATTCTTTCCCTCCCTCATTGCCCCTAAACACCTATATTTCTCTCACCCTGTTCTTTACGAACCTTCTAACCTTTTGACATGTTATCCTTATTCATTAGACCACTTAAACACCTGTGATCCTTCTGACCTTATGAACCTTTTAACCTTTTACTCTTAATATCATCTGGTGAATATAACCCACTCAAACAACGACCCTACAAATATTTGTTTATGTGTGGGAAATAATTTAATTCTCTTGCCACTCTCTTCACCATCTAATATATTAACAAAAAATATGTTTGAGTTTGGTTCTTTATTAAGATATTTTAACTGAGCTAAGATAAAATGGTAAACCTCCCTCAATGTTCTTATTTGAGCGCCTCCAGTGCCACATACCATTTTTAAATTAAAGTATATATTTTCCTGACAACCATCAAAGTTTTCCGTCCACTCAAAAATATTTCCATCTTTTTTACCCAATTCACCGGTATTTAAATTAATTCTCTTATTTGTTTTGTGAACTTTTTTACCAGTTGCCTTTTCAATTATACCTATTTGATATTTTTCACATTCATTATGTTTTCCATTTATATACCAAGGTTGATTACACCTCCACTCTTTAGTCTGGTTGATACTTGGTTCTATCATTTATATAATAGTAAAAAAGGCGGCGGTAGCCCGTTAAAATCCCCAACCCCCCCCCCCCCCCTTTTTAACTTATCACTTATATATATCTTATCACTTATATATATCTTATCACTTATGTATATCTTATCACTTATATATATCTTATCACTTATATATATATCTTATCACTTATATACTTATATAACCATAAGGGAGACTATCAATTCCATTTTCTAAAATAAACCTCTTATCATCAAAAGCCCCCAATGCTTTCTTATTTATCTCTTCTGAATATAATTGATGTTTATAACTTCTTATTCCATTAATCTTTCTAAACTCTTCTTTCTTTGTTGTTAAACAGTTATAATAATCCTTAAAGTTTATTGTTTCTTTAATAACATTTTTCTTTACACCTTTTAACTTCTTATCAGTCTTTTCAACGTTATTCACAATGTATTTATAAGCATAAGCCTTTGACCTCAATCCCACAAATTCACTCATAACATTTCCTCCTAATTCATCCTTGAACTTTCCAATCACCTTTTTATTTTTAGAAGAGAACAACTCACTCTCTGGACTGTAATTACTCGTGTCATAGATATTAATGTCTCTTTTCATGTCTGAATAAACATCGTTGGTATTAATTTTCAAAATAAAACTATCTGTATCCATATAAAGTAGATTAACATCATTTTGATATTTCTTCCTCAAGTTATTATAAAAGTAATCATACATTAATGACTTTGATAAATCAAGAATTGTTGTTCCAATATAAATAGGTTTGTTCATTTCAATACTCTCTTTAATCAAATGGATCGCACAAAAGTTCTCAGTAAAGACCTCAGCTCGAGTAAAACTCGGTCTATTAATTAATTTTGATGCTTGTTCCCAAGATGTTGATAGTCTGATATTTTGTCTTTTCCTCACATTCTCCATAGTCTTACCAAAGACCGCATTATTCATCAATTTATAAAAGTCTTTCTCAAAATCTGTTTTTGACTCTGTTCTTCTTTGTGTATTAAAATCAATGTACCCCTTTAACCAATGACTTTGATTGAACTTTAGAACCCTATGGATCTTCTCTACTCTTAGACCTTTTGATAAATATTGTCGCAAATTTCTTTGGTGTAGAACATAATTTTTCTTGTTATATAATGTAGTAAGTAATTTTTCTGTTGATTCACCTATATCAAACGATCGTTGATAATCACTCAACCATTCTTTCTTTGGACTTGCTTTCTCACAAGCAAATGGGAGATCTTTGTGTAGGTTATGGAGTTCCTCTGGATATTTTAAATCAATTTCAAAATAATAACCAACTTTTTCTTCATCCAATTCTTTTTGTGTAGAGATACATACATCTTGTAAAACGTTTTTGTAGTCTTTTTCCTTTACCCATCTAAGTTTTCCATAAGGAAGAGCCTGAGACATTGCCCAGCCATACAGGTTGTTCGCGTCATAGTACATCAAGTAAGAACTCTCTTTCGTTGGATCATAATTTGGAAGATATTTGTTATTTGCTTTTGCGTATCTACTCGAGCAGACTTGTGAAATTCCACCTCTTTTTGCCTTTTCAATCATCAAAAGCATATCAACATCGGTTATCAAATCCAAATCTTGTTTTGTCATTTTCAACATCGCACTCCAGGCCAATCCAGGTGCTGTGTAGTAGTGAGCAGGATCCAATCCATATCCAGTGCGACAAACAGATCTAAAGGCTTCAAATACATCGGCCAATAAAAGCACATCAGTTTTGAGATACAAATCGTGATACTCGCCAAGATTCTTGATGTTATATTTTTCCCAAACATTTTGTGCGTGTACATAATCTTTATCAGATATATGACTATTATTTAATTTGTTATAGAAATTTTCTTTTGAAGGAAGTTGTGTTTCATTGAATCTCTCAAATGAGTCCATATAGTCATAGGGGTAAATTCCCTTTTGTGTTAGAAAATCTTTATCTAAAAAATACTCTGAAAGACATGGAAACTCTTTTAGATTTTGAACCAAGTTAACCAATGGACTTGCCATGAATTTAAATGTATCAAGAAATCTGATATGAGTAATAGGAGATGTGTGAATTGTTTTTGTGAATGAAATGTATTTCTGATCCGTGTTTGGAATTGCTGAGATACTTCCAGAAGTCTTTGAGAGTTCCTTGATAAATAGATGTGTATCATAATGAGCGTTGTTATGAAGAAAGACAGGAATGAAAGAGGGGAGTTGATAATTAATATTACAACTTTGATGAGCCGGACCTCTATATTTACCAGTGAGATGACAATGGTCTCTAACCTTTAGACCTTTACCAATTTTCTCCTCACAAATATGACAGACATTGTTTTTTATAAATTCCCTTTTTTCTTTACTTGTTAAGGACATTGGTTTATTGGTTTCGCTCATTATCTTGGTTAATCGAACACAGTCTTTTTCTAGTCGTTTCACAAACTCCTCTGGGGTATTTGAGCCTCTATACATCTCTAACTTGTTATATTTATCACCAACGGATGATTTGATATAATAACAAAAACCACAAGGAGTATGTTTTTGATATTTATTTGTGTATGATTCTTTTGGATCTTGAGAAGCAGTATCAATTTTTTCTAAAATACTTTCAAAATCAGCATATATAACAAATGGATGTTTGATCTTTTTATTTTCATCTTTGAATGTGATCTTTGAGCCTTCTTTAGGCATATTGATTACCGTTGATTTATGTTCGCCACAATAATTTGAATGTTTATCTAATCTTTCTTGTGAATTGAAGAAGTTAAGACAACGCAAACAAATATATATTTTATTTGTTCTCTTACAGACTTGTGGTTTTATTAATTTAGCAATATCTTTGATGTATGTATAATGTGAATTTTCGTCTGAATTAAAATATAGAAGATTAATATGAGTTTGTTTACAATTGTCAGAAAGCTTTAAAACCTGAATGTTGTTTGTTTCTGTTAGACCATAAACATTAACTGATAAATTATTCATCTTTTCAAATTTAGGAATATCATTTAAAGTCATCGGAAACTTTAGATCTTTCGTATTTAATGTATTCTCATATTTTTTATAATGAGATACTCTTTCATCATGAAAATGTGGAGGATGTAAGTGTGCTAAAATAGACCAGAGAAAACATTTATTGTCTTTATTTTTGATATTGATAACTGCTTTTCTATTTTTGATAACACTGGGTAAATCAATGTAAGAAGAAGCTTTTAGAGGATCTGATTTAAGAATATGAATGTCTATGTAAATAATTTTTCCTATATTGAATCCACTTCCTACGATTGAATTATCCACATCTTGCTCTTGTTTAATAAGTTCATCATAGACTCCTGATGTTTTAAAATCTTGATATGAAGATATAAAGTGTGGCTCAGTTCTCATGTATGGTGCATCTATAACTCCTTCATCCTTTGTCATTTCTAATTTTACTCCCATATAAAATTTAAGTGGTTTCATTTCCTTTAGTGTTTTTTCAATCAACGTTTGAACAGCAGGTTTAACTATTTCTACAGCATCAACTATAGACTCTGGTTCAGGAGGTTTGAAGTTAAAGACTCTTATTTTAATATGTCCTTTGAATGCTCCATCAGAGTTTTTAGTTGTGATAAAATTTGATAAATGTAGATTTGTTTTAAGATGTATTTTGAAGCCTTTCTTGAGGATATTTTTATTACATGTAGAACAGTGTTTTGTTTCAGGTGGAAGAGGGGAAAGTTTGTTTAAAATGTTGTATGTATGTTTTGCGGTGAGAATATGTTGTTTATAATATTTTACTTCCTTCTCGCAAGTATCACAATAAACCATATTTATAGCGTGAGAAAACGTGGTGTTTTATATATATCACTGTGCTTAAAATAAAACACTTTTGAGCTTTACAGCTCCGTTTTATATATATCGCTGTGCTTAAACTAAAACACTTTTTCACTCAGAATCATCTAAGTCATAACTATCACATGAATACTCAGAATCATACTCAGAGTCATCAATAAAGCTACTCTCATAACTATCATTTGAGCACAAACTATTAGTATCATAACTATCATCTGTGTTCAATGAAATACTATCATCACCATCGTCCAAGTTCAATGAAATACTATCATCACTATCGTCTGAGTTCAATGAAATAGTAAAATCTTCACTGCTGTATTGACTCATATTTAATTGGCAAGAAAAATATTCCCATCAATATCTATATACTTTCTTTCATTAACAGATTCAATCTCTACAATTTTTATATCAAAAGTTATCTTTAAATAATCTCTAACTATCATAGAACGAAATGACATTTCACCAGAAATATTAACATCATTCATTTTACTTAGATCTACACCCTTTGGATTATTAAAGAAAATACAAATGTCTCCTCTAGAATTATTAATGGTCTTATCATTCTTTTTCAAAGTATCGTGGTCAATCACTTTTTCAAGCTTTGAATAAATTGCCAGGAGTAGAGGAGAAACTTTTGTTAGATTTACTTTAATGGATGTCTTTCCAGGTATAGTTAGAGCTCTTCCTTTAAATGAAATAGAGGGGCTCATGTTATTTTCCATAACTGGTTTTACCCAAAAATTTCCATATTTATCTTTGTTCAATTTAACATCTTTGACATATTTTTCTATATCTTCCACCGAAGTAGAGATTGATTGAAATTTGTCTTTTGTGCTTTGAAACATTGTATTTATTAATGAATAAACTTGCGTTTAGTTTAAGTAAAAATTTACCACATAAATATGATAAGTTCTGAAGGATATTTAGAATTTCCAGACTCTCCATATGATAAATTAGAGAATTGTCCGGCTTGTGATAGAGTGGGGCTTAATGATGAGGATTCATATAAACAATGTATTTTCTGTGATTTAATTTTAATTAATGATAATAAGAAATAAAAAAAAATATATAACTCTTTTAAATTAGAACCAAAAATGAATTACTTTACAAGATTAATAAGAGAGATGAATGTTAAGTATTGTGATGATAATACACCATTTCTTTCAAGGGAAGAGACTAATTGTATTGAGGAAATGTATAAGGGTTTAATGATATTTATTATTCAAAATAATTTTAATGGAAATGTTAATACAAGATACTATATAAATAAAATAATGGATTATTTTGAAATTAAACCCGAACTCAGGATAAAATATAGAGTTTCTCAAATAGCTCAAAAAAAGTTGGATAACTTGTTTTCCAAATATATAAATGAATGATTTTTTACCCGTTTGGGAAAATAAGATAAAATTTAATAACCATAAAAACATTCCAAATTCATTGAGATGTCTAATAGTTGGTTCAAGCGGATGTGGAAAAACCTGTTTACTTTTAAAGATGCTCCTTGGTTCTAATTTTTTAGATTATGATAATTTAATAATTTTTACAAAGTCAAGTTTTCAACCCGAGTATCAACTACTCTCACAGGGTTTTAATGCGGGTCTTAAAAAGGAAGACATTATCGGTTTATTTAAACTTCAAAACAAACTAAATGATTATAATATTGATGATATAATACAATTATTTTGTGATACACAGAAATCAAAATCGAAACCCATAACTTGTATTCTCAGTGATAATACGGATGATATACCTTCACCTCAAGATTTAGATAAATCAAAAAAGAACCTTGTCATCTTTGATGATTGTGTTAATGAGAGAAACCAAACAGTAATGGATAGCTACTATACAAGAGGGAGACATTCTTCTTGTAATTGTATATATCTTAGTCAATCATATTTTCAACTCCCTCGACGCTCAATAAGAAACAATGCCAATACTTTTATTTTATTTAAGTTAAATTCAATAGATGTAAATAATTTTTGGAGAGATAATTGCTCTACGTTATGTAGTAAAAAAGAATTTGAAAATTATATGAAACACACGATTGGAAAATATAAATATATTGTTGTGAAACAAGATGAGATACTAAATGATATTTTTCAATAAATAAATACAGAAAATGAATACTGAAGAAAGAGAAAGAAAGTTTAAGGAACATCAACAATTAGTTTCAAAAGTTGTTAAACAACAGGAAGAGATAAAGAAGAAACGGAGACAGAAACTAACTGGTGAAGAAGCCTTTGAAAGAAAACAAGAGAAATTCTTTAAACCACTTTTGAAAACTCAACACTCACCTACAGTTCCCACGGTAGAATTTACTCCGAAAAAACTTCAAATGCTCAAAGATTTTAGTCAGATAACAAAACAAGAACTTGGTGAATTAGAATATGATGACGAGGGATTATTTCGGAAACTTGAGCAGGTAAATCAACCCCCTAATTATGTTGTGGAAGCTCTTCAAAACAATGAATATTCGGCGGGTTCAAAAACCAGAGCAGGTCTCATTCCAACAGAAGAACCAGCAGTGTTTCATCTTGTGGAAGAAAAGGTATTGATATTTAATGATGAATTGATGTTCTTGAGTTCTACTCAACCAAATGTTAAATTAACTCCAAGATTAATGTTTCTTCTAACAAACCCCGGATTCAGCGGTTCAAAATATTTTGAGGAACCACTTGATATGGAAAGAGAGGAAGATAGGGTATATATTGAGTTGTTAAATGCACTTGATTATGGAGTTTCTGTTGCTGGTAAAAGTAAGAAGAATGAGAAGGAGAAACATATTATTGATGCTTTAAGTAAGCTTGGTTCGGGTGTTAGTTTTCTTCCAAATGACCCATCACAATTAGTTAATAGGCTATTATTGTTGTTAGGTAGTAAGAAGGCTGGAAACAACAATTGTTTTAATGAATCCTCAGCCATTTTAGATCAGTTGATGAACATGAAAATAATTAATAAATGTCAATACAAAGATATTTTATTAGATATTAAATAAGATGAGAAGCACAATTCTTAGTTTTAATTTCACAACGAGCGATTACACAGCTTCATTCCCTTACCCACTACAACTTGACCCCCTTACCTCATATGAGGCATCTTTGTTGTCAATGGAAACTTACAATACCCTTTTTAATATCACAGAGAAAAACAACAAGTTTAGTTATAATCCAGGAAGTGGATATAAAACTATAACCGTTTCACCTGGAGCTTACGAGATTTCTCAAATATCTTCAGAAGTCTCTCGCCTTATGAAAGAAAAAGGTGATGAACCAAAAAATATTGTAATAGATATTCAAACACACACTTCAAAATCAACTATTAAACTTAAAAATAATTATAAAGTTGATTTCACGATTGAAAATTCGTTTAGAGAGCTATTGGGTTTCTCTTCAAAAAAGATTGAAACTAACGGGACGTTTTACAGTGATAATGTTATCCAAATATCCTCCGGTATAAATTCAGTATTAATTCATTGTGATTTGATTGATGGTGCTTATAACGATGGAATAAGAACAAATACAATATTTTCATTCAGTGCATACTCAACCCCGATTGGTTATAAATTTAATATGGAACCAAAAAATCTTGTCTATTTACCTGTGTCAGGAAAAACCATATACAGAGTAAGTTTTAGGATAACCGACCAAGATAATCGTATGATATCCTTTAATGATGAAATTATATCCATCAGAATTCACCTACGTGAAGTTTTTCAATAAATAAATAATGGTTATTGTGAGAAAACACGAGTTGGGAAAATATAAAATAATTACAGGGGAGGGCATGTTCCTTTCACCAGACTATACAAGGTATGTGGGTAGAGGATACTATAAACCTAAGAGACAACGAGGTGTAGGTCATCAATTTCGAAATAAAGGAGATGGGATAATTGATACTCTAATGGGTATTGGTTCAACCATCGTTAAACATAAAGACCTAATTGGTTCAACTGCTTCTGCCGTGGGCTCCGTTGCGGGTGCTATAAAGAGTATAAAAGATGCTCAAAAGGAGTCTCATAAATTACAAGCAATCAAAGAAATAAAAAAAGGTAAAACTCAACTATCTTCACAAGAACGACAAAAAATCATTAAAATACTTGGGTCAGGGTTTCAACAATTTTAATGCTATATAAATACAAGTATGGAAGCGATTGATAGTATCTATGATTTGGATGATACGATTATCATTTCAAACTCCACTAAAAAGGAAGACTATTTTAAGGTAAATGCTATAACAGGAACAGACTGGAATTCAAACGGAACAAAAAGTTTTGAAATAAATAATCAACAAACTTACTTGAATATAGCTGATAGTTTCTTGCTGTGTAAATTTAAATTCACTAAGGCTGCGAATAATACTAATGCTACACTCGTAAATGATTTCTTCTGGAAAATGTTTGACAGTGTCCGCCTGTATATTGGAACACAAGAGGTTGAAGCGGTTGATTATGTCTCTGCTACATCTGAAATGATGAAATTTACACTATATTCGTTTAGTGATAGAATGGGTAAGGGAGCTGTTGAAGGTTTTATTCCTGATATGTCAACGGGTACAAACGCAGACCCTGGTTATAGTCAAAGGAAGTCAATGTATAATGATGAAACAAAAGCAGTGAATAGTTTTACCGTAGCAGTACCTCTTAAAGGTATATTTGGATTTTGCGATTATGATAAAGTTTTGTATGGTCTTAAAATTAGATTTCAACTACAAAGGAATGATAATGTAAATAGGTTGCTTTTTGGGGATGAAAATGCTTTTGGAGACAACAATAAATTTGTTATTAATGATTTGTGTTGGTATATCAGTGAATATACTCCTAATCTTAAAACGGAAGAGATGTTAAATAGAAGACTTAACTCAAAGAAACCGCTAAATGTATCATACCTTAAAAGAAGATGTCAACACGTTAAACTGGAACACACTACCTACACTTGGAATTTGGGTGTTCTTCAAGGAAAGCCACGATACCTCTGGCTCATTTTTAAAAAACCAGATGGAGAGGACGGTACTAATAAGAATAATGCGCTGAGTGATAATGCTAAGGTGAAACAACTTCGGGTTTCTCTTGATGGCACATTTTATCCGCGAGATAGATTGGAAATTGATTGGGAAAAAAATGATTATGCGGAAGCCTACAAGTCCTACCAAAAGGTGTGTGAAAGTAATGGTAATAATGATCCTATTTTGGATATGGTTGCATTTAAAGGTTTATATACAATCTACGCAATTGACCTGAGTTCTCAAAAGGAAACTATAAAGTCTAATCGAGTGGATACTTCTCTATACATTGAAAGAGGGGAGAATGAAGAAGTTGATGCTTATTGTTTGCTTTTGGAGGAAACAGAATTACAGATTAATACAGATAATGGTGTTATGATTAATATCACATAGGTTTTTTCTCATAAATAAATGGTTGGGGTATATGTTAATCAAATCAATCTTAATAAATTAACATCTTGTATTCAAAATCAAAAGCCTTGTATTATTAATGTTAATACAATTCAAAGAAAAGGAGCTGTAAGAATTGATGTTTTACTCACACACACACAAGTAAAAACACTAAATGATGTTGGATCACTTAAAATTAAAATGACGAAACCTATGTTAAAGAAATATTCAATAGACGAGTCAAGAGGAGGATTTCTCCCGTTTCTAATTCCTTTATTTGCTGGTTTAAGTGCGGCGGGAGCATTGACTGGTGGTATTTCAGCAGCGGTAAAAACTGCTAACGAAAGGAAGGCACAACTAAAAGCTCAAAAAGAATTGGAAAGACATAACAAGGAGTTGGAGAAACAAATTAGTGGAAGTGGTGTAATTGTAGATTTTGCTCAAAAACTTGAAAGTCTACCTGATAAAGCTAGATTGTTGGTTGGTGATATGCTTTCCTCTATCGCTCAAGCGGGTGTTAAACTAACTAAACGGGGTAATGGATTGTATCTTTCTCATAAATAAATGGATAAATGGTTTAAACAATTTGGAAAGAATACAACGTCAAATATAGAACTAGCCAAGTATTGTAAAACACTAAAAATTGATAATGTGGTAATCTGTATGAGAGATGAATTAATACATATAAATAAGAATACAAAGAATATTATTATGAATTTAGACACACAGAATGGTTCTCATTGGGTTTGTATTCATAATAGTCAGGATAAATATTATTTTGATAGTTATGGTATGCCACCACCTGTTGAAGTAATACAATTCTTACAGAATGGTGTTTATCAAACATTTCAAGTTCAAGAAATTAATTCTAAATGTTGTGGTCAATTATGTTTATATGTATTATTTCAACTCAACAATAATGAAAAGTTTTATGATATCATTTTTAATCTAATATAAATGACTTATGTTGGAAAAGATGGTTCTATCTTTGGAAAATCCTCTCAGGATATTGATTTATCAAATTATTATACAAAGGCACAGGCTGAACGACAAAAATATAGTGTAAGTAAAAATATTAATATGAAGAATACTTATAAATTAATCAATTATCCAAACCCTACAGATGCGAATGACTTAATTAGATTAAGTGATTTATCACAATATATATTTTTAAAGAAAACAGCACGTTTTGTGAAAGAAGTAAAATTTACAACCACAACACCTGGTTATACTGACCATACACCTTTCCTCATTGAATTTAACTACCTGCTTACAATTGAATTTTATAAAGAAGGACATTTAGTTAATATGCGAATTAATAAATGGGGGTATGATATGCCTGATTTAGGGTATAATTGGTCTTTTTCAATAAACATAGAAGACCTACATGATTTAAATCAGTCTCGTAAAGAAGAATATTATCCACTTGGTGAAGATAAGGATTTATGTGGAAGTACAATTAGTAAACAACAAATACGTGATTTTAAGAAAATAAAAATATATGATAGTATAGCGATGGTTCGCATGACAAAGAAGGAAGGTAATGAGATAAGGATAGAAAGCCGAGGAATACAAACCGATTTGGTAGTGGGAAGATGGGGTGGTATTACCTGTCATAATATTAATCTCACATATATTTCTGATACATAAATGGCAGGAAGAAGACTACAAGAGAATTATAATTTTTGTATTCAAGGATACCTACA
>NW_027618724.1:0-63303 GCF_964187855.1 Myxine glutinosa
AAACTCTCAGCAAACCCCGATAAAAAGTTGGGATTGAAACTAAGCTGACACGGTCAAGGTTCACCAGGAACAAGTGCCTATCATAACACAGGCCTCCCGCTTGTTGCAACAAGAAAAACGCAAATGAGCGCCAGGGCAGCTCTTCAGCATACAACAGACGTTGCACAGACTGTAGGCGAAAAGCCATAAGCCGGGTGGACACCTCCACAATTCCATGTCCACCCTCCTTCCGAGGATGGTACAGTATTTGCGGCCGAAGCCAGTGGTATCCATTCCAAAAGAAATTAACCAAGACCCGCTGGATGGCTGGTATCAACTCCTTGGGTGGCTGCAAGGCAATTAGTTTATGCCATAATCTTGCTGCTATCAAGTTATTTATAACAAGAGAGCGGCCTTTATAAGAAAGAGATCGCAGCAGTCCTTCCCATCGTTTCAACCGGTGTGTAATTTGTTCAATCATTCCTTCCCAGTTCTTCGTTTCTACTTCCTGGTTGCCAAGATAGACACCAAGATATTTGACTCCATCTGTTTTCCACTCTAGATTATGTGGGAGTGACGGTGGCAGTGTTAAAGAAAGGTTATCTGAACCGCACCATAAGGCTACACTCTTGCCCCAATTTACTTCGGCGGAAGAGGCCGCAGAGTAGTCTTTAAAGCAACGCTGCACCGCAGCAACACTACTTGGGCCCTTAATCAGAACACATACATCATCAGCATAAGCTGTGACCACAAATCTTGAACCAAAAACGGCTCCCACATCCTGAGTTATTCGCTGCCTGATGGATGCTAAGAGTGGTTCAAGGGCAATTATATACAGAAGTCCAGAAAGGGGACACCCTTGACGGATACCCCGACGGAAAGGAAAAGGGGGACATAAACTGTTGTTTACTTTCATCATGCAGAAGGTGTTAGTGTATAACAGCTTGACATAGGAAATGAAAGTTTCGCCAAAACCCATCCGCTCCAGAACAGAAAACAAATATGTATGATCAACACGATCAAAAGCCTTTGTTTGGTCAAGAAACAACAACCCAAAACTGGCACGCAAGTACTTATTACAAGAAATAATATCCCTTATCAGAAAAATATTGTCATAAATTGACCTTCCTGGTACACAGTAGGTCTGGTCAGGGTGCACAATAGAGCTGATCACAGTTCCCAAACGGTTTGCTAAGGCCTTCGACAAAAGCTTGTAATCCGCACACAGCAATGAGACAGGCCGCCAGTTCTCGACTAGTTGAGTGTCCCCAGCCTTTGGCAACAGGCAAATGACTGCTCTTCTGCAGGACAGGGGAAGCTCTCCAACATGAAGGCATTCATCAAATACCTCAAGCAGGTCAGGTCCCACAAGTTTCCAAAAAGTCTTATAGAACTCTCCGGGCAAACCATCAATCCCAGAGGCTTTACCATCCTTCAAGCTCCGCATAGCAGTTTCAAGTTCAGCAGCCGAAACTGACATGTTCAATGTGCGTTGCTGGTCTTCCTCAAGTCTTGGAAGCCCGGTAGTCAGCTCCTGCAAGGTCTCATTACTTATGCTCTGGGGGGAGTACAAGTTTGTATAAAAACCCTTCAAAACAGACTTAATCTCCTGTTGGGAGGTCACTATTGGCCCATTAGCAGCACGTAGCCCATGAATCTGTTGTGATTTTTTAACAGAGTTCTCCAAACCAAACAAGGCCTTATTTGGCATATCCAACGTTAAATAACTCATTCTCATGCGTACCAGGGTGCCCATTGCTCGCTGCCGTACCAGTTCAGTCAACATTGCCTTTTTAGTCCATAGCAGCCGGTCACCTGTAGTGTCTTTCCCAGCCGTATTAATGTTTTCCTCCAGGGCTGCAATTTCAGCCTTTAATGAATCAATCGAGAGATTTTTCAATTTAGTGGCATAAAGACTATATTGTTGACAGAACGATTTGACCTGACCCTTTGCGAGGTCCCACCACAGTCGAAGGTTAGCATGTTCAAATTTGGAGGACCGAATTCTTTCCCACACGGCTCGAAAAGCCTCTTTGAATCTCATATCATTCAGCAGGTGGGTATTAAGTGACCAATACGCACTACCCCCTGAGGTCAGAGGCAAATTAAAACCCATTGAAACCAGGTAATGGTCTGTGAAACCAGTTGGGAGTATCTGGGTTGTGGCCATCACATTTAGCATTGGCTTATTCACGTAGAATCTGTCTAGCCTTGCCATTGATATCCTCCCATCATGGCATCTGCACCACGTATAGCACCGTGAAGTTGGGTGTTGCAACCTCCAAACATCTTTCAAATGCTGATTTTTGATGATGTTCTCCAAAATCCTCATAGAAGCTGGATGGGGTTCATGACCGGTCCTGTCTACGGAAGGATTGATAGTGCAATTGAAATCACCAGCAACACAGATGAAAGCGGTTGTATCCAGTCCTTTTACAAAGTCATGCAGAGTGGAAAAGAACACTCTTCTTTCCATGGGCTCACTCGGTGCATATACGTTCACAATGATGATCCTTTGCGTGTTGCAATAGAAATCCACCGCTATCAGATGTCCCTTATAAATTTCCTTAAAGACAATCTTCCGAGCAGGGATTCTATCACTCAAGGCGATGGCAACACCAGCTTTGGGTGTGGTAAACTCACTCAGCCACCACTGCCCTCGATAAAGTTTTCCCCATTCAGCAACCAGGGTGTTCGTAGCATGAGTCTCCTGTATCAGGATGATGTCGGCTTTCACCCTCTCCATCGCCTGAATTGTCTGAATTTTTCGTAAGGGGGTACAACCCCCATTGATATTCAGGGATGCGATACATATCTTTCGCAAAGCCATTTACAAAGGTAACTCACCCTCCGCCTGCAATTCCTTATTCGCCTTTGTGACCGCTTTCCGAAGACGCTGAAATTGGGCCTCCGAGATTTCCATTGGGTCATTTCTTTGCAGGAGGGGTCTTGCAGCCCTGATGAAAGTTTTCACATCGGGAAAATGGTCTTTGATCACAACGTAGCGTTGCCTAAACGTCTCGTTTAGGAAACTGATGACGTTTTCCTTTGTTGCTTCCATCTGTTCTTCTCCCTGATGATCATTCACAGACACAAGGCTTTGAGCTTCCTCATCCAGCTCCCTAACCACATCAACGTTGAAACTCCTTTGTTGTGTGTCAGGAGCAGGCACACCTTCTGTGTCATCACCACTGCAGTCTTCTTGTTGCATCACAAGGGGCACATCTGTGCCACCACTGCTGCCTATTATAGGTCTGCTTGGACCATCATCCTTGGTCGTTTCAACCGGATGTGAGCAACAACCGTTGTCACTCAGGCCCTGGGACTGCTCGTTGTCACAAGGGACAAAGGTGCCATCATCACAACCAATACTGCTGCATTGATTTTCTTCAACAAGAGCAAGGGGTGAAGTCCTACTCTCCTCTGTTTCGTCACCACCCTGCCCAGCTTGCCGAGAATCATCAGGATAGTCTGAGATACTGTTTGTTTGTACGAGTATCACTTTGCTACCTTTGTCTTCCACCTCGGCGCTCAAAAAGGTACGTTTTAGGTTCCTCTTAGCCTCGGTGCCTTTCATCAATACCTCCTCAAAGACCATATTCTCTTGAGGTTGCAGCCTCTTGTCCACATCGACTGGGTGCACCCCTGCTGCACTAACCTCAGCAACACCGCCACCACTTTCCACACCCTGGTCTTCTGGTGTGGACGTCTGTACTCCACCAGGCTCATGAACGGGGGGCACTGCATCAGTTACAGGGGGGGCCGACCCAGCTGCTGTAGCGTACGTCTTCTTGGCGTCTGGGCAATACTGCTTAGTGTGTCCGTGTGCTCCACATCCGTAGCAGATCAAGGTCTCGGTCGCCATGAAGATTCTATATTCATGCTCGCCTACTTTAAAGGTGTGGGAGGTGTTCAACTGCTTCGCTGCGTCTTTTAGATCAACAAAACAAAAACGTCTAAACGATTGTACGTGCTTCAACCTGCCGTTTCTCGTACGTAGAGGAACCCTAATGATTCGAGAGACGACAGTGCCAAACTCACCTAGCTTGTGTAGGATTTCCTCGTTACCTAGAAAAGGCGGAACATTGCTCAGAATGACTTTAACTGCCGGCGTGTCCATCGACGACACAGGAACAAACAGATCGTTTCCCAAGGTCAAACCATTCTGCACAACAATATCGGCCAGACTTATTTGCGAAACAAAAACCACAATTTTGTGATTCATACGAGACGCGGCACGAATGTTACTCACGTCGATCAAATCCCCAATCGCAAGCAAAATGTCATCCATTTCAACTCCCTCCGGTGGGACAAGGCACAGCCCGTGCTTACGCGATAAACCCTCATCGGTAACACGATCGGCAGGCCTTTGGCTACTCCTATTAGCCATATCGTCAAAGGAGAAACGAAGTGAAAGCAAATAGATTTGTATAATCCCAAAAAAAAAGAATAGAAAAAATATATATATATTAAGTAACTAGAAACGAAAGCACGGTTTAAACCACGTTAGGAAAAAACGTGGTTCAAACAAACCCTTACCGTGCTGGCTCTCCCTCTCTCTGTCTCGAAGGAGGAGAAAAAAACGAGGGACAGGTGGTAACGAAGCAGGAAGGGAGGAAAAAGGTCAACATACACGACAAGAGTACAAAAGGAAAAAAAACAAAGGAAAGGGAAAGGTAAAAAGGTTGGTGGGGAGAGGATGAAAAACAACACGAGCCAGGAGCTACAACACACAAGCACGAGCACGCGCCATCTTGCCACGCCCAACACACGAAACGGCCAGCAGGGGGCGAGAGAGAGAGAGAGAGAGAGAGAGAGAGAGAGAGAGAGAGAGAGAGAGAGAAAGAAAGAAAGAAAGAAAGAAAGAAAGAAAGAGAAAGAGAGAGAGAAAGAGAAAGAAAAGAATTGTAAGGAACAGAAATGAAAAAAACGAGATGTGTGTGTGTATATGGCTGTGTGTGTCCGGGCCATAACATTTTTACTATTTGAGCTATTTTCATAAAAATTTTATCAAAGCGTTATTATGATAATGCAGAGAAGGCAAATTAATAATTTTGTCAAAAGGTCAAGCGTCACATAAAATCATCAATTTTCATCTGATTAACATAAAATTTTAATAACTTGCATATTGGGTCACTGAATTGGTTCACCAATGAAAAGCTAGAAGCTGATTATTTTTAGATCTAAAGCTCAATGGTCAAGGCTGCATAAAATCATCAATTTTAATTTTAATTTTTTAAAACTGTTTTAGTTATTTTTAGCATTTGGAAGAAGAAGAAGATGTCTGAATACAAACGGGTGCGGACGGCTTTTGCATTTTCAGATGCTTTCTAGTTTATTCTGCATTTCCACTGACTTAGATTGACACCAACATTCACAAGCAAGACTACTTATTCATTCCTCTTTATTTCATTCAATTCCCGATGCTATACGGACAATATGGGTTGTTCAAGGAGGAGTTCATGCGAATTCTCGATTTATGAGAATTAAAGAAAATATAATCAACTTTTTGTTGTGAATGATTTATCTATTTATGATTATTTTTTTGTTCCTCAATTCTTGCTGACACGTCTGTTATTAATAAATATCTCAAATGTTGCACAATGGTTCACTTTCATGCATCCTGCAAACACATTTTCATCAAGGGAAAGTGAGAAATTATGTAAATCAAGATCTCAACATTACTGACAAAGTCAAGTGTGTTTATTAAGTCATTTTCATTCTGTGACATTTTCATTGACAAATATGCAACTTAAACTTATACCACCTCCTGAATGTCGCAAGTGGAATTGTGATTAGTCAATCATGATTACTTACATAGATGTAAGCCTGGTGTTGGCTTGACAGTTAAGGTGGCTGGCTTAAGATCTTAGACTTGTACGGTCTTGAGTTTGAGCCCCTGTCAGACCTTTAAGTAACACCAGGTGAGTTGTCTCAGTCTGTCATCCTTCCGAGGTCGGCAAAATGAGTACCAGCTTACTGGGAATGGGGGAAATGCATCAGCGGCACTCCCAGCAATGAGGCAACCAGCAGACATCGGCTACATATGAAATGATGACATATTTGGGTTAAAAGGTGTTGTTGTTTTTTTGCATACAGAATCTAGGCTCGTGTAAGTCCATGCAGAATGAGCATAAGAATAAGAGCATAAGAGCATACATTGAATATGAAAACATGTATAGACACATAAAACATGCAATGAAGGGAGCGGGAGACAAGAGGGGGATGGAGAGGGAAGCACACAAGCACAACAACAGCAGAGAATAGGGACGTCGGTAGATCTGTGGAAGGGGGAGGGCTGGGGAGGAGGGAGGAGTACACGGTATAAAGCAAATGAACTCGACTAGGAATTTCACTACTCGGAATTTCAGGAAAGAAGTTGAGGATTGAAAAAGGTGGATTGCGGTGTTTTAACGGGGGTAGAAAAGGTCAAGGTTTTGGATAAGAAATGGTGGTGAACAGCTGTTATAAAGACCTGGAGGGAGGAGAGGGATTGAAGAGAGTGAGGGAGTTTGTTCCAGGAGTGGGGAAAAAGAGGAGTGAAGGTGAGCAGAGAGTCTTGATTTTGGCAGTTTAACCATAAGTGGGTTGCTGGCGACTTGTGTGACCTGTAGGAATATTAGGGGGACAGAGCCCAGAGAGAGCTGGGGGGGGCAAGGCCGGAGAGGAGTCGGTAGAAGACAAAGACCACCAACCTGCCTGCGGTGAGAGAGTGAAAGTCCTTCACAAACCGCTTCATCGCGGGAGATTCCAATGATTCTGAAAGCTTTGGTTTCAACAGCGGTAAGTCGAGCTAGGTGTGAGGCAGGAGCACCAGCCCAGAGGGGACTGTATGCTGTTGCATTATCAAACGTCCAACAAATTAAATATGGCCGATAGAAAGGTGGCGCTAATTCACCGAAATTATATCTGATGCGCTCGCTGCGCTCGCCTCAACAAGCGTCGTTACTGAGGAACGGGCTAATTTTAGCTGAGGATAATGACTGTACCTAAGTTGCTGTGTTGTCATGATTTACACCAATCATAATACAAACAATTACTTTGCACAAATGTATTTGTTGTGTTTGTGATATTACATTTTTATAGGCGATTTAGGTTGAATGTTTTTTTTTCAAGAAAGAACCCCTCACCACATACATAGGGGAGGGGGAGGGGTAGGTGCTGGAAGTTTGGGATGATTACACCTCACCACCGCGTAATTCAAAACACCTCACCACCAAGTAATTCAAAACACCCCATTGCCATGTAATTCAAAACACCTCACCACCACGTAATTCAAAACACCTCACCACCACGTAATTCAAAACACCTCACCACCACGTAATTCAAAACACCTCACCACCACGTAATTCAAAACACCTCACCACCAAGTAATTCAAAACACCCCACTGCCATGTAATTCAAAACACCCCACTGCCATGTAATTCAAAACACCTCACCACCGCGTAATTCAAAACACCTCACCACCACGTAATTCAAAACACCCCACTGCCATGTAATTCAAAACACCTCACCACCAAGTAATTCAAAACACCCCACTGCCATGTAATTCAAAACACCTCACCACCGCGTAATTCAAAACACCTCACCACCACGTAATTCAAAACACCTCACCACCAAGTAATTCAAAACACCCCATTGCCATGTAATTCAAAACACCTCACCACCACGTAATTCAAAACACCTCACCACCACGTAATTCAAAACACCTCACCACCAAGTAATTCAAAACACCCCACTGCCATGTAATTCAAAACACCTCACCACCAAGTAATTCAAAACACCTCACCACCGCGTAATTCAAAACACCTCACCACCACGTAATTCAAAACACCTCACCACCAAGTAATTCAAAACACCCCACTGCCATGTAATTCAAAACACCTCACCACCAAGTAATTCAAAACACCCCATTGCCATGTAATTCAAAACACCTCACCACCACGTAATTCAAAACACCTCACCACCACGTAATTCAAAACACCTCACCACCAAGTAATTCAAAACACCCCACTGCCATGTAATTCAAAACACCTCACCACCAAGTAATTCAAAACACCCCACTGCCATGTAATTCAAAACACCCCACCGCCATGTAATTTAAAACACCTCACCACCACGTAATTCAAAATACCTCACCACCACGTAATTCAAAACACCTCACCACCAAGTAATTCAAAACACCTCACCACCACGTAATTCAAAACACCTCACCACCACGTAATTCAAAACACCTCACCACCACGTAATTCAAAACACCTCAACACCACGTAATTCAAAACACCTCACCACCACGTAATTCAAAACACCTCACCACCACGTAATTCAAAACACCTCACCACCATGTAATTCAAAACACCTCACCACCACGTAATTCAAAATACCTCACCACCATGTAATTCAAAAAACACCTCACCACCACGTAATTCAAAAAACACCTCACCACCACGTAATTCAAAACACCTCACCACCATGTAATTCAAAACACCTCACCACGACGTAATTCAAAACACCTCACCACCACGTAATTCAAAACACCTCACCACCACGTAATTCAAAACACCTCACCACCACGTAATTCAAAACACCTCACCACCACGTAATTCAAAACACCTCACCACCAAGTAATTCAAAACACCTCACCACCAAGTAATTCAAAACACCTCACCACCATGTAATTCAAAACACCTCACCACCACGTAATTCAAAATACCTCACCACCACGTAATTCAAAACACCTCACCACTACGTAATTCAAAACACCTCACCACCACGTAATTCAAAACACCTCACCACCACGTAATTCAAAATACCTCACCACCACGTAATTCAAAATACCTCACCACCACGTAATTCAAAACACCTCACCACCACGTAATTCAAAACACCTCACCACCACGTAATTCAAAACACCTCACCACCAAGTAATTCAAAACACCTCACCACCAAGTAATTCAAAACACCTCACCACCAAGTAATTCAAAACACCTCACCGCCAAATAATTTAAAACACCTCACCATCACGTAATTCAAAACACCTCACCACCAAGTAATTCAAAACACCTCACCACCACGTAATTCAAAACACCTCACCACCACGTAATTCAAAACACCTCACCACCACGTAATTCAAAACACCTCACCACCACGTAATTCAAAACACCACACCACCACGTAATTCAAAACACCTCACCACCAAGTAATTCAAAACACCTCACCACCACGTAATTCAAAACACCTCACCACCAAGTAATTCAAAACACCCCATTGCCATGTAATTCAAAACACCTCACCACCACGTAATTCAAAACACCTCACCACCACGTAATTCAAAACACCTCACCACCAAGTAATTCAAAACACCCCACTGCCATGTAATTCAAAACACCTCACCACCAAGTAATTCAAAACACCTCACCACCGCGTAATTCAAAACACCTCACCACCACGTAATTCAAAACACCTCACCACCAAGTAATTCAAAACACCCCACTGCCATGTAATTCAAAACACCTCACTACCAAGTAATTCAAAACACCCCATTGCCATGTAATTCAAAACACCTCACCACCACGTAATTCAAAACACCTCACCACCACGTAATTCAAAACACCTCACCACCAAGTAATTCAAAACACCCCACTGCCATGTAATTCAAAACACCTCACCACCAAGTAATTCAAAACACCTCACCACCGCGTAATTCAAAACACCTCACCACCACGTAATTCAAAACACCTCACCACCAAGTAATTCAAAACACCCCACTGCCATGTAATTCAAAACACCTCACCACCAAGTAATTCAAAACACCCCATTGCCATGTAATTCAAAACACCTCACCACCACGTAATTCAAAACACCTCACCACCACGTAATTCAAAACACCTCACCACCAAGTAATTCAAAACACCCCACTGCCATGTAATTCAAAACACCTCACCACCAAGTAATTCAAAACACCCCACTGCCATGTAATTCAAAACACCCCACCGCCATGTAATTCAAAACACCTCACCACCACGTAATTCAAAATACCTCACCACCACGTAATTCAAAACACCTCACCACCAAGTAATTCAAAACACCTCACCACCACGTAATTCAAAACACCTCACCACCACGTAATTCAAAACACCTCACCACCACGTAATTCAAAACACCTCAACACCACGTAATTCAAAACACCTCACCACCACGTAATTCAAAACACCTCACCACCACGTAATTCAAAACACCTCACCACCATGTAATTCAAAACACCTCACCACCACGTAATTCAAAATACCTCACCACCATGTAATTCAAAAAACACCTCACCACCACGTAATTCAAAAAACACCTCACCACCACGTAATTCAAAACACCTCACCACCATGTAATTCAAAACACCTCACCACGACGTAATTCAAAACACCTCACCACCACGTAATTCAAAACACCTCACCACCACGTAATTCAAAACACCTCACCACCACGTAATTCAAAACACCTCACCACCACGTAATTCAAAACACCTCACCACCAAGTAATTCAAAACACCTCACCACCAAGTAATTCAAAACACCTCACCACCATGTAATTCAAAACACCTCACCACCACGTAATTCAAAATACCTCACCACCACGTAATTCAAAACACCTCACCACCACGTAATTCAAAACACCTCACCACCACGTAATTCAAAACACCTCACCACCACGTAATTCAAAATACCTCACCACCACGTAATTCAAAATACCTCACCACCACGTAATTCAAAACACCTCACCACCACGTAATTCAAAACACCTCACCACCACGTAATTCAAAACACCTCACCACCAAGTAATTCAAAACACCTCACCACCAAGTAATTCAAAACACCTCACCACCAAGTAATTCAAAACACCTCACCGCCAAATAATTTAAAACACCTCACCATCACGTAATTCAAAACACCTCACCACCAAGTAATTCAAAACACCTCACCACCACGTAATTCAAAACACCTCACCACCACGTAATTCAAAACACCTCACCACCACGTAATTCAAAACACCTCACCACCACGTAATTCAAAACACCACACCACCACGTAATTCAAAACACCTCACCACCAAGTAATTCAAAACACCTCACCACCACGTAATTCAAAACACCTCACCACCAAGTAATTCAAAACACGTCACCACCAAGTAATTCAAAACACCTCAACCCCATGTAATTGAAAACACCTCACCACCAAGTAATTTAAAACACCTCACAGCCATAAAACACGTAATAAAAACACCTCACCACCACGAAATTTAAAACACTTCACCACCACGAAATTGAAAACACCTCACAGCCATAAAACACGTAATAAAAACATCTCACCACCACATAATTAAAAACACCTCATCACCAACTAATTCAAAACACATCACCACCACATAATTAAAAACACCTCACCACCACAGCCATAAAACGTAATTTAAAGCACCTCACCACCAAGTAATTCAAAACACCTCACGACCAAGTAATTTAAAACACCTCACAGCCATTAAACACGTAATAAAAACACCACCACGAAATTAAAACACCTCACCACCACGAAATTGAAAACACCTCACAGCCATAAAACACGTAATAAAAACACCTCACCACCACGAAATTAAAAACACCTCACAGCCATAAAACACGTAATA
The DNA here is from genome assembly GCF_964187855.1 of Myxine glutinosa. NCBI lineage: Eukaryota > Metazoa > Chordata > Myxini > Myxiniformes > Myxinidae > Myxine > Myxine glutinosa. The sequence continues at coordinate 11,650 of NW_027618724.1, forward strand.
AAAACACCTCACCACCACGTCATTTAAAAACACCTCAGCACCAAGTAATTCAAAACACCTCACCACCAAGTAATTCAAAACACCTCACCACCATGTAATTGAAAACACCTCACCACAATGTAATTGAAAACACCTCACCACCAAGTAATTTAAAACACCTCACAGCCATAAAACACGTAATAAAAACACCTCACCACCACGAAATTTAAAACACTTCACCACCACGAAATTGAAAACACCTCACAGCCATAAAACACGTAATAAAAACATCTCACCACCACGTAATTAAAAACACCTCATCACCAACTAATTCAAAACACATCACCACCACATAATTAAAAACACCTCACCACCACAGCCATAAAACGTAATTTAAAACACCTCACCACCAAGTAATTCAAAACACCTCACGACCAAGAAATTTAAAACACCTCACAGCCATAAAACACGTAATAAAAACACCTGACCACGAAATTAAAACACCTCACCACCACGAAATTGAAAACACCTCACAGCCATAAAACACGTAATAAAAACACCTCACCACCACGAAATTAAAAACACCTCACAGCCATAAAACACGTAATAAAAACACCTCACCACCACGTCATTTAAAAACACCTCACCACGACAGCCATAAAACGTAATTCAAAACACCTCATCACCAACTAATTCAAAACACATCACCACCACATAATTAAAAACACCTCACCACCACATAATTATAAATACCTCACCACCACGTAATTCAAAACACCTCACCACCACGTAATTCAAAACACCTCACCACCATGTGATTTAAAAACACCTCACCACCACGTCATTTAAAAACACCTCACCACCAAGTAATTCAAAACACCTCACCACCACGTAATTCAAAACACCTAATCACCAACTAATTCAAAACACCTCACCACCACATAATTAAAAACTCCTCACCACCACATAATTATAAATACCTCACCACCACGTAATTCAAAACACCTCACCACCACGTAATTCAAAACACCTCACCACCATGTGATTTAAAAACACCTCACCACCACGTCATTTAAAAACACCTCACCACCATGTGATTTAAAAACACCTCACCACCATGTGATTTAAAAACACCTCACCACCATGTGATTTAAAAACACCTCACCACCATGTGATTTAAAAACACCTCACCACCACATAATTCAAAATACCTCACCACCACGTGATTCAAAACCACCACAACGTTATTAAAAACACTTCACAACCACGGAAACAAAAGTTTGAGGGAGTCGTTAAGTGAGAACACAGACACCGCCCAGATGTGTAGATATCTATCTATAATTCCAGTAATCTCTGTATGTGTGTTTGTTTGTTTGTTTGTTTGTCTGTGACCGCTGTTTCTCGACAACCACGGGTCCGATATACTTTAAACTTGCCAGGTATATTGCTGGGGACCCGAGGATGTGCCTTTTCAAGGTTTCATATTAATCGGACAAGTACTTACCGAGCTATGTCCAAAAAACGATTCAACCAATCAGAGAGCAGCGAGCTATCGCGTGTGCCGAACGTGGCGAACACACTCTGCCTCGGACGGCACATTTGAGAGCGTATTCATTTATTTCACGTTGGCAAACTATGTTGCCGCTATGTTGGCGTTAAACTATGTTTTAAAACTAATTAAAACCATTTCATGTAAATAGAGGGGGGGGATTGTCACTGTACTCGCAAGCCGTTCGCCGTTCGCTTTGGCGTTGCGAATGGACCAAAACATTTTATGGACCAAACCATTTCATGTAAAGCGTTCGCCGTTCGCTTTGGCGTTGCGAATGGACCAAAACATTTCATGGACCAAACCATTTCATGTAAATAGAGGGGGGGAGATTGTCACCGTACTCGCACCCACGTACCCACGTACGGGCATTGCACCCACGTACGGGCATGCCCTAGTCTATCTATAATTCCAGTAATCTCTGTGTGTATGTTTGTTTGTCTGTGACCGCTGTTTCTCGACAACCACGGGTCCGATATACTTTAAACTTGCCAGGTATATTGCTGGGGACCCGAGGATGTGCCTTTTCAAGGTTTCATATTAATCGGACAAGTAGTTACCGAGCTATGTCCAAAAAACGATTCAACCAATCAGAGAGCAGCGAGCTATCACGTGTGCCGAACGTGGCGAACAGACTCTGCCTCGGACGGCACATTTGAGAGCGTATTCATTTATTTCACGTTGGCAAACTATGTTGCCGCTATGTTGGCGTTAAACTATGTTTTAAAACTAATTAAAACTAATTTGCGATTCTTTCGCTTTCCTGCGCGTTTGTGCACGCTATGGCGATTTCTTTACCAAACTCCGCAAGCCGTTCGCTTTGGACCAAACCATTTCATGTAAATAGAGAGGGGGGGGGGGATTGTCAGCATACTCGCAAGCCGTTCGCTTTGGACCAAACCATTTCATGTAAATAGAGGGGGGGGATTGTCACCGTACTCGCAAGCCGTTCGCTTTGGACCAAACCATTTCATGTAAATAGAGGGGAGGGATATAATTTTAGATATATATATAGTACGGGCATGCCCTAGTATAGATAAATGACTGTACCCGAGTTGCCGTTTTGTCATGGTTTAAACCAATCATAATTCAAACAATTATTTTGCACAAATGTATTTGTAATATACGTGATATCACATTTTATAAACAATTGAAGTTGAAAACTTAAGTTGAAAAAAAAAATTTCCCCAAAAAAATCCAAAAAATGAAAATAAAAAAATTGGAAATTTTTCAAAAAAAATACCCTTAGGACATACCGATAGGAGAGATATGTGCATACCAGAAGTTTGGTACGATTTCACAAAAGTTTGAGAAAGTAGTTCAGTGACAAGACAACACAAGACAGGACAACACAGGACAGGTCAGACGCTGCACAGATATATATATATAGATAATTTCTTCAATCGTCACCAGCTTTAAAGGTTTGATAGCAACTGAAGACATGTGTACCTTTTCGGCCATATACTGTCGGTCTTTTGTTGCTATCATGGCTCCAGGTGACATCACCGAAAGCAATTCAAGCATTTGTGCTGGACAGATATTCAGCAGATAAGTAGTTTTGACTATGAGTTTGACTTAGCGAGGATATAATATTTATACCTTCAGTGATTTGCAAAAGTGTAACTTTCACTCGAACCAAGCGGAATTGTAAGTGCGATATGTGCTGATGGTTGCATTCACAAATCTGAAGGGAGGTATTGCCCTGTCTTGCAGAACAAAAGAACTGAAACACAGGCTTGGCTTCTTGAAGAAGAAGGGTGATTGTCAGCGATCTCGGCCCACCAGCCCTGCAGACAAAAGTGAAAAAGGAGGGAAATCCTTGCGGTAAGCTCTTTTGTGTGAAACAGTTGTTGGGGATTTTAGACCAGCTTTGAAAAGGGAATAAAACAATTTGCAGACTCGAAGAATGTTACTTGAACAATGTTTGTGTAAACGGTTTGCGTGGATAAGTGCAAGTGGTTGGAGGCGAGGGGCGTGAGGCATTATGTGGAAGCTGCATTTAGAGTTTGTGTGCATTTGGACATTTTTCCAGTAAGTACTGTACTTTAAAAGAAAATCGCTTGTTACAGTTGAAAAACCACAACAAGAAGGAAGACCTCGTGTTAATTAAGTGCAGGCATGTGTTGTTGGCAGGCCGGGCCAGGAGGAGGCAATGAAATGGGCAGAATCATTGGACAAGCTTCTCTCCCACAAATGTAAGATTTCACAATGTTAATACAGCACTTTGATGAAAAATGAATTTTTGACGGTGATGCATTCACGCACACATCAAGAGAAAATGCTACTCCGACTGGTAGTCAGACATTGTGATGAAAATTTACAAATTAATAGCACCTGTTGTGTCATTTGTTGTAGTATTTCCAACATTACACTGAAGAGCGGAATAATTATCAGGAATTTGAGGGGACTTCCGATGTAGGGATCGCACGGACACTCCATGTGTTTAATACCACACAAATCCTCAAAAAAAACTACCAAGATGCAAATTTATCCACCATATTAAACGTAGTCAGTTTGTGTGTTTGTACAGATGTCTGTCGCCCTTCATAAGGGTAGGTTTTAAAGGCCAATCTTTTAATATGAATGTGTGTTCACTATGGTCTATATTTTAGGATAAAACAAACTCGAAAAACATTTTCCATAAAAGAGTAATTATGTCTTTTCTATTGGAATTGTAGACGGTGACTTGCAAACCGAGCCACACGGGCGGTGTACAGAAGCGTTTTTTAAAATAACAATAAATAGAAGACACAATGAGGTGAAATTCGCTGAATGTGATGTGCAATGCATGCAGAGTAAAATGAGTGTTCATTTACATCCATATGATGTCTAATAAATAAAGAAGATCTAAGCACACCTGGCACAAGGCCGAGGCTTCAGACTTTGGCACGCTCACGAGGCTGCACCGTAGAAGACACTGTTCCAGCCCGTCATAATTGATGGGCTTTTTACTAGTAAACCTATAAAGTAGCTACCAGTCGTCTGCGGAAGATTTCACATCCAACAGCACTCGTGAAGCTTATGAACAGCGCATAGCTGAGCTACAAAAACGACAGACCAAAACCTCCTGTTTGTAATTCTCCTTTTCTTCTTCTTCTTCTTCTTCTTCTGTTGAGACAGCTGAACTCAAAATTGGTTTAAACTCAGTACTTGAATTAAACACAAATATATTGAATTTTATACTGGGAGGGTCCAGAACTATTCAAAATTTTCATAGCTTGATGGGATTCCACAAAGTAGGCCAATCTGCATATCTACACTTGGGGCAATGAAAGACCAAGAGGGTGGGTGGGACAATGTCTGTCAATCAGCCTGGTGGGGACGGGCCTGCGACGACACAATTGGGCGAAGGCCAATCACACCTCTATATATACATATGTGTATATATATATGTGTATGGGGTGGGGGGTGGAAGGGGGAGGCAGGGGTGAGGAAGGGAGTGGAAGGGGGAGGGGTGCAAGAGGTGAGGGGAGAGGGAGGGGAAAGATATACTACATATACGTCTTTTGGGGGGGGGGGAGGGTGGATTTGACAGGCCTCTCCATTTTGGGGGAGGGGGGATGAGAAGGAGAAAAAAATTCCTCAGTGTTGTCCAGGTAAAAAAAAGAAAATTGTAATACCCTCTGCCACTAACACCAGGTGGCGCTACACGGTAAACATTTACATAGAGAATTTACGCCCCTCTCCCGCTCCCCCACACCCCTGCATGAGGTTGCGGCCACATTGCCTATGTTACCCCCCAGCCAAAGTTGTATTTGTATTTGTACCCGAGTATAGTATATAAGCGTTTATAGCTAGAGTACCCGGTGTTGCTCAAGCGAAAAATAAACATTAACATATTTGAAATGAGAGAAAATATAATGGAAAAGCAATTACATCCAAATCGGAATCCATCACAAATGTCAAATCATCATTTTACCTTATTGTTGAATATCTGCTGGTGAATGTGCCGTTCATCATGTTTGTGAGTTCAATATGATGACTTCCAGGAAGAAGAAGAAGAAGAAGAAGCCTTACTACCAACTTCGTACACTTCTGGAATGTTTGATTTATTTGTGTTCAAATGTTTGCGAATTGTTTTGTATTTATTTATGTGAATGTGTACTTGTATATAATTATAACTGTCATTAATCAAAAAGGCTTAGGCACTATAGAGCAATTTTTTTTTAAATGCAATTTTTTTTTTCTTTTTTTTTTTTTTGCTTAAAACACTACCAGACACTCACTGCTGAACCTCTGAAAGTTTGACGAAGATCTATTTAGCCATCTCTGAGAAAAATGCCGACAGACCAACGGCTCTCTTATATAGTAGATATACAGTGCATTCAGAAAGTATTCAGACCCCTTCACTTTTTTCTCATTTTGTTATGTTGCAGCCTCATGCTGAAATCGTTTAAATTCATTTTTTCCCTCATCAATCTGCACTCAATACCCCATAATGACAAAGAGAAAACAGGATTTTAGAAAGTTTTGCAAATTTTTTTTTTTTTTTAAACTGAAATATCACATTGACATAAGTATTCATACCCTTTGCTATGACACTTAAAATTTAGCTCAGGTGCCTCCCATCTCTCTTGATCATCTTTGAGATGTTTCCACACCTGGATTGGAGTCCACCTGTGGTAAATTCAATTGATGGGACATGATTTGGAAAGGCACACACCTGTCTATATAAGGTCTCACAGCTGACAATGCATATCAGAGCAAAAACCAAGCCATGAGGTCAAAGGAACTGACTGCACAGCTCAGAGACAGGATTGTGTCGAGGCACAGATCTGGGGAAGCCTACAAAAACATTTCTGCTGAATTGAAGGTTCCCAAGAGCACAGCGGCCTCCATAATTCTTACATGGAAGAAGTTTGGAACAAGCAGGACTCTTCCTGGAGCTGGTCGCCCGGCCAAACAGCAATCGGGGGAGAAGGGCCTTGGTAAGAGAGGTGACCAAGAACCCGATGGTCACTCTGGCTGAGCTCCAGAGATCCTGTGTGGAGATGGGAGAAACTTCCAGAAGGACAACCATCACTGCAACACTCCACCGATCTGGGCTTTATGGCAGAGTGGCCAGACAGAAGCCAAGCAGTTCAATCTTGGTTTCATCAGACCACAGAATCTTGTTTCTCACAGTCTGAGAGTCCTTTAGGTGCTTTTTTGCAAACTCCAAGCGGGCTTTCATGTTTCTTTCACTGAGGAGAGGCTTCCGTCTGGCCACCCAAAGTATCGAGGTCTCAAAGCATCCGAAGTATCCATCTTCTTGTGTGTGTGTGTGTGTGTGTGTATGTGTGTGTGTGTGTGTGTGTGTGTGTGTGTGTGTGTGTGTGTGTGTGTGTGTGTCTGTCTGTCTGTCTGTCTGTCTGTCTGTCTGTCTGTCTGTGTGTGTGTGTGTGTGTGTGTGTGTGTGTGTGTGTGTGTGTGTGTGCTCGCGCTAGTTAATGGTTTAAAATTTCACTGGTCAAATCCGTACATGGAAACAATGAACGTGCACCGTCATAAATGGATGCAGGCAAGGGTGTCGCACGGTTCCCAAGGCAAACAACCTCGGGGCCCCCACCCTTTCTCTCTTTTATAACTTTTAAGGAACTTTCTTTAAAGAAGATCCTAAATGACAGTAGCGACGAGCTCGTAAATAATGCAAAATCACAGCAGCAGCCTTTTTATCTCACAGTACAAGTGTCGAAAAGTAAATAAATAACGTATTAACAAATCTATTATACAAGTAGAAGTTGGCGCACCTCGTACATGTTGCAGAGTACGGAACATACAGTACAGTCCAACTGTCCAAAGCATCATGAAATGCTCCAAATAAACGTCCTGAACCAGTATTTAATAAAATCCACACAAGGCCAAAATTATTATTTATCCGTCATTTAGCTGAATATTTTACCGAGAAAAACAAATGGTCACTTTCATTTATCCGTATGATCAAAAATGAAGGAGATAGCGGGACGTTTGGACCGACCGAGTCAATTCGCACCCTCGACTGTTGAACTCTATTTCTCCATAAGATTGGCAAAAAAATAAGTGTGAAGATGGTTAATAATTTTTTTTGGACAAAGAGGATACAAACCCATTTCTTTGTAACGCACATTTCTGGTTAATAACCGTATTCTGTAAAGTTTGTAACTGTAGCAGTAACAGCGGTAAATGGTGTTTTGTTTCCGACAAGAAAGCAAAATCAGCTTCTGGGTTTAAATGTAATGATGAGGGAGTGAGGATGAGCTGATGAGGGGTTTCACTGTAGTAAAAAATTACAGGAGAAGCTCGGGCCCCTCAACGGACCCCAGCCCTGTGGCAGCGACCCCCCTCCCCCTGACCCCCCCTGGCCCCTGGATGCAGGGACAGACAGGCAATAGCCATTATTCAAAGAAAGATGTGGGGATGATTTCACATCATAATTTCTTGTGACCTTCCCTTTTGCATCAAAAAAAAGTTTTTCTTTAATTACTTGTATATTACTGGAATTATAGATAGATGGTAAAGCTTGATAGGATTCAATAGGATAGGCACAATGTTGTATTTCATGGCTGCGGCTAATATCTTGAGTTGGCAGACAGGATGATGCAGAACCGCAATTTGTTTGTTGCTGGGTTCGATTTCCGACCCACCTATTAACCGACAGATTGGTGCTTCACAGGGAGGGTGTAGTTACATCACAAAGTGCACCGTCACTCAGACACTAAGTCTATTGTCCCATCTTCAAGCATCAGATTGTGGATGTAAGAAAATCACGTGGTGTTGTACATAAAGAGTAAGCGAGTTATAGCCAGCGCACTGAACAAATTACAAACTCCTGCAGAAATCACCTAAGTCAGACCTCTCCAGCTGGTTCTGAAAAAACTTGTGCTAAAAACGTACCTCGACTGACAACAAAGGTAATACAGAAGAACCTCTTTTATCCGGAATGGTTGGGACCAAGGATGTTCTGGATAAACAATATTTTCAGTTAATGGATGTCGTCAGTTAAAAATTATTTCATGGATGTCATTGTTACGTTGTACCATAACCCCAATAACCCACTTGCCCCCTCTTTCTCTGTGTTTTTTGATTCACCCGATGCAGCCAATGGCAGGCACAATTGTTGGATGTGGATTGAACGAGTGAAACGCAGTTCATTCTGTTTGTATATTTATTGGTATGAACGTTACATAAATAGGGGAGGCGCGTTTCCTGATGTCATTAGAATAGTCGTTGTGTTTTCATTTCCAAAGCCTTTACAACAACAACAACAACAGGCATTTTAAGGCCATTTTCCCTGCCAGTGCGGGCGTTGGCCTTGCGGGCCCCATGACAATCTTCTCCATTTTGCCCTATTTTCTGCATCTCCCCTTGTTAACCCCTTTGCCCGCATTTCTTCTTCCACCACCTTTGGCCAAGTCTTTCTCGGTCTTCCCCGTCCTCTACTTCCTTCTACATTCATTTCCATCACTCTTCTCAACCAGTCACTTTCATCCTTCCTCAACACATGACCAAACCATCTCAACCTGTTCCTCTTCACAGCATCAATCACAGGCTCTATTCCCATCATCTTTTGCAATTCATCATTTGTCTTCCTCTCTCTCATCGATACTCCGCACATCCACCGAACCATTCGCATTTCCACCCTTTCCAGCCTTCGTTGCTGCTCTATGCCTTTAGCCTTTAGCCTCCAAAGCCTTTAGAAAAAGGAAAAGGTGTTTGATTACCTCTTATACATAGGATTGAGTTGCGACATTTATATACAACTAGAGAGGGTTCTCGGTAGTGCCGTCCAGGCGAGCTTTTCCCGGCAGGGGTTTCGGGACGTGCTGGACATTGAAAAGCTATGGAGGTATTGGCTTCATTCGCCTCATGGCTGGCGACAGTTCTGCCTGATCCCACATACTGATATAAACTTTATAGCAGTCTGTGATGGCCTAAAAACGGAATTTGAGGCCAACATGCAGTAGCTTAAAACCTTGCCGAGACTGAAGCACCGACACCCAAAATTTGGGGCCTCTGGGTGCTACGATTCAGCTGGGAAAGAGTAACAAACAAACAAAGACACAAACACTTGAAAATATTTATGAGATGTAAGTGCACAGACGTACATTTCAGTTGCGTTTGCGATAAGCGCCTTGTCAGTATGACCAGGTCGATTGGCAGCAATCTACTATATGAGAGATGTCTGTCTGTGTGTGTGTCTGTCTGTCTGTGTCACCATTTTTATCAGAGATGGCAGAACGGATCTTCGTCAAACTCTCAGAGGTTCATCAGTGAGTGCCTGGGAGTGTTTTAGGGAAAAAAATATTTGAAAGAAAAAATCGTTTTATTGGAGTTTAAAAAAATCGCTCGATAGTGCCTAAGCCGTTTAAAATTAATGACAGTTATATATAATTGCACAATCGCATAAATATATACAAAACAATCACCAGACATTTGAATACAAATAAATCAAACTTCCGGAAGTGTACGAAGTTGGCAGTACGGCTTCTTCTTCTTCCTGACCGGCATCACACTGAACTCAAACGTGAGCCACATTCACCCACCAGCATATATATGAAACCCCTTCCTCTCCTGCCTTCCCCCCTCCCCTCCTCCCTCCTCCCCTCCCCGTCCCCCCCTTCCCCCCTCCCCCCAATCCCGCTTCACCTGCCCCCCACCCCCCTTCCCCTCCCCCACCCCCTTTCCCCTCCCCTCCCCCACCCCCCTTCCCCTCCCCTCCCCTACCCCCCTTCCCCCATCTCCCCCCACCCCTCCCTTCCCCCTCACCTCCCCACCTCCCTCCCCCTTGTCCCCCTCTCTCCCCCCTCCCTCCCCCCTCCCCCCTCTCTCCCCCCTCTCTCCCCCCTCCCCCTTCCCTCCCCTTCCTCCCCTTCCCTTCCTCCTCCTCCTCCCCTCCCCACCCGGCAACGCCGGGTATTTCTGCTGGTATATATATATATACCACCTTTCAAGGCCATTTTTCCCCGCAGAGCAGGGGTTGGCCTGGGCACCATGGTCCCCTTTTTGACGCAATGTTTTACGGCCGGATGCCCTTCCTGCCGCCAACCCTGTTCGTCGCCTCTTACGACACACAGGGAATTACCTGTGAACTGGTACTCAATTTGCCGACCACGGAAGGATGACAGGCTGAGTCAACCCCCCTGGCGTTAATTCAGCGATGACCGGATTCAAACCTAGGATCCTAGGATCCCAAGCCGGCACCCTAACAGAGGCTTTTAAATTTGGGACAGCGCTCAGCATGTTCTAAAGTTGAACTTTATCTATAAACTTTATTAAAGTTGAACCTGCTATCTGAATTATATGTTGGTAGTATCTGAAAATGAAGCATCGATGTGCTCGTGTTGTTCTTTCAACAGATGGTCTGGCAGCATTCAGTGCTTTCCTGCGCACAGAGTTTTCCGATGAAAACCTCGATTTCTGGCTGGCCTGCGAGGAATATCGCAAACTGAAGTCTTCATCTAAAATGGCTGCTCATGCCAAGAAGATTTTTTCCGAGTTCATCGCAATCCAGGCTCCGAAAGAAGTGAGTCACAGGGCTGAGCACCATACAGTTGTGTCTTTGCTCTGGCTGTCATAGATAATAGGCCTAGTGCGTGATAGAACGTTGCGCCAATTTACCGAATTACTAGCTATATCTTTTTGGCCGCGTTTGCTGAAACTATTCTTCATTCCGGTCTGTTTCGTGCAGGTCAACCTCGACTCGTACACACGTGAGGTGACTGTAGCTAAGATGCAGAAGCCTACGTCTGACACGTTACACCTGGCTCAGCGCCGCATATACGGCCTCATGGAGCGGGATTCGTATCCTCGATTCCTGCGATCTGACCTCTTCCAAGAATTGTCTGGCTGTCGTTCAGTCAGCCCGACCATTCCTGTTTGATCCACTTTCGATTTTGTGAACTCCTTTTTCCCAGTGCCCCTGGCGTCCATTTTGGAATTTATTTCCTCGCCATGGCCCGGCCACCATTTTGAAAATACTTTTCTCAATGTTTGCGCATGGAATCAAATGTATATATTCAGATCTTTCCTGTGGGGAAAATGCACTGTTGTAGAATAAGTTTATAGACGTCATATGGAATTAATTTTTGATATTTGAACAATGTATAATTGATGGAATGTTTGTGTTTGAGTCAGGGTCAGATGTACTGCACTTATTACTGCCTAGCCTTCAGTTTGTGACATTCATTCCAGTCAATTGGAAATTCTGCAGCCACCTCAGGTGCAAGCGTGCATCCACGGAAAGGAGATTCTCGGGATTACATATCGAATGAAAATGGCTTTTTGCAAAAATCTCACTTTGAAGGGGAAAAAACGTTTCTGTAAATCGAAGGTTGATAAGCTTTATGTATGAAACACCAATGCAAGTAATTATTCTCTAGAACATTCCGTCTGCCACATTTTTGTAGGTGTTCCGCAGCAGTGTTGCTGTGTTGTGGAGGTCGTTTGGTTCATTGTCGAGCGTTGTTGGCACTTGTGCTGCCAGAGCTGGGACACAACCACCTTGCCAAAACCCAACCAGTGCTGGTACATATTCTCGGTTGTACTATTTCTCATCAAGTTAAAAGTGATTACTAAGTCACTCTTTTTATGCTTTAACTTCAAATATATACTGTACTCATATTTAATAACTTCTACATTCCTAATGTGTATATTAAGTTAATGATCTTTCGATGTTTGCTATGTTATGAGATATGAAATTGTGCTTGCTTGAAGTTTGTAGTAATTGCAATGATGTCACAGGTTTTGTTTTTGTTTTTTATTCAAGAAATGGCGTCTTCCTTAACTCTAAGTGTTTCATGTGCAATATACATGCCCAGCTACAGGAGCAACCTCCTGAGGGCTACATTTACATCAGTAATTGTAACAGCAGCAAGAAAAATAACCTGTAACTGCCTTTTATGTTATAGTATAGTTGCTTTGTGTCCACAGGTAGTAACTGTTTCTCCTGGAACGCGACATTCGCCTCCAATTCCCTTTCAACTCACCTCACTGTGAAGTCGTTTTATAGGAAGTGGGACTCACACTAAGGATGCTCCCTTGAGCAAGGAGTCGCACCAAAAACTAGTTTTGTACATAATGTGGAATGTTTAAGAATATTTCGCTTGGAAAAGATGTGTAAATTGATGTCAAAACAGTTCCTTCATGAGCGAGGGATTCTTTGTACAGCCTCAACAGGTCTTTTGTATGAAATAAAAAACTACTACATTTACTAAAAGTTAGTATGGCAACAAAATGAATCAGGGAGTCCTTTTATTTCAATACACACTCTAGACTCATGGGAAAGCAAGGTGATGGAAGATGGAAAGGGTGGCATCCTGGTTGGAGGAGGCATGGAGGTACAACTGGACAAAAACAAACAGGATGATGATTGAATCAGTGGGAAAAGAGGAGAGAGAGATAGATATAGATATAGCAACCTGCAGATAAGAAGGTACCTGTTGGGAGGATTAATGAAGAAGAAAAAAATTCCAGCGAAGGATGGAAGAGGAGTAAGGATGGAAGAGGAGTGAAGCAGAGGATGTAGTGAAGTCCTGAATGAAGCCCACTTGATGGTTGAAACCTCGTTGGGCAGATGTACTCGTGTTTTAACATATTATGACGTTTGCGGTGCATGGTCCACTTAATTTGCCTAACAGCGGCACTTCTTGAATCATACCGCCAACAGCGTAAGGATACTTTGTTATACCTGTGCCAATGAGTATTTAATACATTCAGCATTTGATGTGCTCAGTGTCAACGAATGTAATGCACGTGGACACAATTGAAACGCTTTCTGGTTTGGCAGTTTAGGTAGCAAACCAATGCAGAAGCATTGCATTGGTTGGCTACCAGAAGCATTGGTTGGCTACCAAAAGCATTGGTTGGCTACCAGAAGCATTGGTTGGCTACCAGAAGCATTGGTTGGCTACCAGAAGCATTGGTTGGCTACCAGAAGCATTGGTTGGCTACCAGAAGCATTGGTTGGCTACCAGAAGCATTGGTTGGCTACCAGAAGCATTGGTTGGCTACCAGAAGCATTGGTTGGCTACCAGAAGCATTGGTTGGCTACCAGAAGCATTGGTTGGCTACCAGAAGCATTGGTTGGCTACCAGAAACATTGGTTGGCTACCAGAAGCATTGGTTGGCTACCAGAAGCATTGGTTGGCTACCAGAAGCATTGGTTGGCTACCAGAAGCATTGGTTGGCTACCAGAAGCATTGGTTGGCTACCAGAAGCATTGGTTGGCTACCAGAAGCATTGGTTGGCTACCAGAAGCATTGGTTGGCTACCAGAAGCATTGGTTGGCTATCAGAAGCATTGGTTGGCCACCAGAAGCATTGGTTGGCTACCAGAAGCATTGGTTGGCTACCAGAAGCATTGGTTGGCTACCAGAAGCATTGGTTGGCTACCAGAAGCATTGGCTGGCTACCAGAAGCATTGGTTTGGCTACCAGAAGCATTGGTTGGCTACCAGAAGCATTTGTTGGCTACCAGAAACATTGGTTGGCTACCAGAAGCATTGGTCGGCTACCCGAAGCATTGGTTGGCTACCAATGGTTGGAGCAATGGAATGCTAGGGGAAAGGAAAGACTATCCCCTCTTGTCCTTTGTCTATAGGTTCTTTTTTTCTTGCATATGACAAATTACACCTCACAGATCTAAGTCAAAGTTGGACAGTCAAGTCACAGCACGGTCTGTTGTTAAATGGATTGCCCTAAATCCTTCATCAAATTTTCATACGTGACACTCATTCAAAATGTAATGAATGGTCTGATCTGTGTGACCACAGTCACGTGTTGGGCTGTGTTTCAAATTCCATTTGTGGAGGTGGTGTGAGGTCCTTGCATGGAGAGAACAGATCCTGTTAAGCGCAGACCAGTGTTTCATGGGAAGGTCGAAATCTGGAGGCTCTTCAGTCCGATCACTCACCACTTCTTTGTTAGCAATGTTGTTGTCTTTCCAGATATTGCACCATTTGTCCTTTGTGTTAAACCCCGCATCACTCAAAGCATTTGCAGAGAGCCCCAGAAAGGTTTGTGTTACTGGAGTCACATATTTGGTAGATTCTGCAGATCTTCATGGATGGGAATCTCTGAGTTGGCTTTGATGCAGTCAAACTCTCTCAGCACTCTTGCGTTCCTGAGCACATCAGAGGGTGGGACGTTGGACAGGAATGGGAGCCACAGCACGGGTGCTGATTTCAGTGTATCGCTGATTATGCACATCAGTGGTTTTACGACAGTGTCCAAATATCTTGTGTGGCTACTGTGTCTGCCTGTCTATGGGTATATCTTTGTTCTGTGACACCCATCATTCCACATATGTGACATGCTTCAACTCACTGCTCAACTCCACTCATTTGTTCCTCTTTTCTCTCACCCATGAAATCAACTTCCTCAACTGTTCAGTCACATTCTTCCCCTCGGCTTCAAGATGGCTGCTCAATACAACCTCAGGTTATCCCACATCCATACTCATGATATTTTCTACCCTGATTACACCTCCCCCCGACGCCCCCTTCCCAAGCACACCCCATCCTTTTCAGGATTTTTATACAAAGTCAAGGTGTGTGGAGGAGCTAGAATATAGAATGGATCAGGACATACAACAACAACAACATGCATTTTAAGGCCATTTTCCCTGCAAGAGCGGGGGTTAGCCTTGCTGTCCCCATGACAATCTTCTCCATTTTGCCCTATTTTCTGCATCTCTCCTTGTTCACCCCCTTGCCCGCATTTTTTCTTCCACCATCTTTAGCCAAGTCTTTCTCGGTCTTCCCCGTACTCTACTTCCTTCTACATTCATTTCCATCACTCTTTTCAACCAGTCACTTTCATCCTTCCTCAACACATGACCAAACCATATCAACCTGTTCCTCTTCACAGCATCAATCACAGGCTCTATTCCCATCATCTTTCGCAATTCATCATTTGTCTTCCTCTCTCTCAACGATACTCCGCACATCCACGGAACCATTCGCATTTCCACCCTTTCCAGCCTTCGTTGCTGCTCTATGTTCATTACCCATGTCTCGCTCCCATAAATCATAACACTTCTCACACATGCAGCATACACCTTTCCCTTCAGCTTCAACGACACTCCCCTCCTCGTCAGCACGCCACTCAGTTCCCAAAACTTCTTCCATGCACATCTCACTCGAGCAACCGTTGCCGAGTCTGATCCACCTTCTCCATTCAGCATGTCTCCGAGGTAGCAAAATGTTTTCACACCTTCCAGCTTCACGCCGCCTTCAAGATCCAACTCAACATTTCCTCCCTCTGTGCAGACCTTACATTTGAATGTAGCTGCCACACTGGTTAATGACCCTCTCAGACCACTACATTTTTGATGAACCCACTCAGCGCACATTGTACATTGAATGGAGTTCACTCCGACACCCTTCCTGCACACAGCACATGGCCACTTCCCAGTTCTTTCCACCTCACCACATGCTTTACCACTTGCCATCACCTTCGTCTTTCCTATATTCACCTTCAGACCTTTTGTCTCCATACATTCCTTCCACTTGTTCATCTTTTCCTTCAGTCCATCCATACTTTCCGCAATCAACACCAGATCATCTGCATACAACAACTCCCACGGTAAACCCTCCTTTACGTTCTGAGCCAGCACCTCCATCACAGCTACAAATAGTAGTGGACTGAGTACCGACCCCTGATGCACTCCCACCTTCAGCTCAAACTCACCACTGTTCAAGTCCTTCGTCCTTACAGTTGTGCGCGCTCTTTTGTACATTGCCCTCACTACTCTGATCAACCATTCCTCCACTCCTAACTTCCTCAATGCCCATGTCAATACTTCGCGTGGAACCCTATCGAATGCTTTCTCCAGATCAACAAACCCAAGAAACAACTTCTTCCTCTTCTCCGTGTACTTCTCCTGCAACTGCCTCACAATAAAGAGCGCGTCTGTCGTTCCTCTTCCTGGCATAAATCCAAACTGCATTTCGTCGATCTTCACCTTCTTCCTTAACCTCCTGTCCAACACCCTTTCCAATACCTTCATTCCATGCTCCAATAACTTTATCGCTCGGTACGAGCCACACTCCAGAGGGTCACCTTTCCCCTTGTATAGAGGGACGAGGGTACTCAGTTCCCAATCCACTGGCATGCGGCCTTCTTTCACCACCAGATTACAGATCTCTGTCATTCTCTTCACATCCCAACTTTCTGCTGTCATCATGTCATAACAGAACAAAAAGAAAGAATACCAACAGCAGGGTTGAGGGAAAAAAAGAGAGAGAGACTTGAAGAAACAAGGGATGTGTGAAAGAAAGAGGTGTATGAAGGGACATCTGGGTGGACAAGATGGATCCAGCAACAGAAAGAGGGGTTGTCACATAACCTGTGAGCGGGAGCGAGACTGCACCGGCCGAATTTTGATGACTGATATTTTTATTTACAGACAGTTTTGTGATCTATTTCCCTGGAATCAGGGCTTCCAGTTACACCAGGATGCAAAAAGCCTGGTTTGGGCTAAACGGTTAAGGTGGCTGGCTTGAGATCTTAGGGTCCTGAGTTTGAGCCACTGTCGTGCCATTCAATTAATACCAGGTGCATTGATTTAGCCTGTCATCCTTTAGCCAGTTACAATCACTCCTCCACACCTCGGTGACCTACCATTCTGGATTGTTGGGAAAACAAGGCAGGGTGCCAGCCTGTATCAAATGCTTGAGATATGTCATTGGAGATGTCCCTGATCTCATGCATTGAGAGCATCCATCCATTGTTGGAAGAGCAAAAGCAGCATGCCTAGGGTAGAGTTAGCCGGTCTGAATCTGTACTGATGGTCTGAGATGAGGTCATTGGAGAAAAGAAAGGATTTGACCTCACCTATGATGATGGATACCACGACCTTGCTGATCATCGGAAGTAATCTAATAGGCCTGTAATTAAGAGGACCTGTTTTTGCACCATGTTTATGTAATGCAGTGATGTGGCTCACTTCCAATCAGATGGAAGATGACTTACATCATGACTGATGGGTTTACGTCATATATCACCATCCCTACCATGAAGCTTGGTGGTGGCAGCATCATGCTATGGGGATGCTTTTCGGCGGCAGGGACTGGAAGACTTGTACAGATAGAGGGAACAATGAATGGAGCCAAATACATGAGAATAACCTGCTTCAGAGGGCAAAACACCTTTGACTGTGGCAAAGATTTATGTTCCAACAGGACAATGATCCCAAGCATACAGCCAAAGCAACACTGGAATGGCTTCAGAACAAGAACATGAAAGTCCTTGAGTGGCCCAGCCAAAGCCCAGACTTGAATCCCATTGAGAATCTGTGGAAAGACTTGAAGATTGCTGTTCACCGATGCTCCCCATCCAACTTGACAGAGCTTGAGCAAATCTACAAGGAAGAATGGGAGAAACTCCCTAAATAAAGATGTGCAAAGCTGATACAGACATACCCAAGAAGAGTTGAAATTGTAAACACTGCCAAAAGCACTTATATGAAGTATTAACTCAGGGGGTTGAATACTTATGTAAATGAGACATTTCTGTATTTCTTTTTAAATTATTTTGTACGAATTTCTAAAATGAAATGCCACTTTGGCATTTTAGGAACGTATTTGTAGATTAGTGCGAAAAATTCCCAATTTAATCAATTTTGAATTCAGTCTGGAACACAACAAAATGTGAAAAAAGTCGAGGGGTGTGAATACTTTCTGAAGGCACTGGATGTCCATGGCTTTCTCAACCAGTTTGATTATTTGGGGATTTATCTTGTACATTTGCATGCACTTTATCATCCATGAATGTTGGACGATGGCAAAGGCTTTTTTTGTAGTCTATCCAGGATTCCAAGCTGTGGACGAGTTTGTTCTGGCTTTACAGTTTTCGAGTATGGCCTTGTATAGTAGTCGGTGGTCAATTGTTCCATAGCGTCCTCTCTTGCATCCTTTCTGTTCTGCCTCTCGGCCTCCTTGTTGCGTTAGGTGGTGCTACATTGTTTCTGTGAGGATTTCTGTAAAAAGTCTGTATGTTGTTGGTAGACAGGTTATTGTCTGGTATTTGTGGGATATTTTGGTTTCTTCATATTTTGGGATGAGGAAGGTGTTACCTTATATGAGCCATTCATCTATTTCCTGATCCCCTTGGACAAGTTCATTGAATGCTTCAGTGCAGTGAACGTGGAGAGCATCAAATTGCTTTCGCCAGAATTTGGGATCTCATCTAGGCCAAGGCTTTTGAAGTTTGCCATTTTTGCAAGTTCTTGTCTTATCTTTTCTGCATCAACTATTACTGTGGGCCCTGATAGGGGGGAGGGAGGGGAGGAGTAATACTTACACAATTTTCTCCTGTACACATGCGACATTGCAAGTGGTTTACTGACCCCTGCTGCAAACAGGGAGGATTGTCAGCGACAACACAAAATATATTTCCCCTCCCCTCTCCCCCGCTATCCCCATCAGCTGATCCCAAAGGGAGCAAGTGTTTGGATTGGACATCATTATATTGGGCATAGCGGAGCTCCTGACGTTGGCCCAACGTTAAACAAATGCTTTAACATTACCTGGAAATCGACCAAGAAAATACAGGGTGTCTCAATATTTATACAGACTTTAATATTTCTGAAAATATTTAATAAAACAGCAGAGAGAGGAGGAGAACCGTTACTAATACCAGACAGATGGTGTTAGCGTTTGATGGAATGATCATTGTATGTGATTACCCATAAGGCAGTGCAGAATGACAATATAGTATAGTTTTCGATGTATAAAGTCCGTACATATTTTTTCGAGACACCCTGTGGGAATAACTTTTGAAAGAAGACTCACTCGCCTCCTTGTTCTTCTGGTAACACCTGAGACTCACCACATGCCGTCATCATTTCAATCAACCTGGCAATTGCCAATTGAGTCCTCGAATGATCAACCAAGAGTATTTCCTCCTGTGATGTACCTGGTGCTGTATATGCAATTAGATGCTTCCCCCTGCTGGACGGTGTGGTCGATGTCAGATTTATGTTTCTTAGCAGAACTAGTGAAAGAAAGTTATATGAAATACACACAAACTTCCTCATCACTTTGTCATCCCCTCCTGTTGTGCCCACACAAGGCACAAGCTGTCCCTACAAACTGTGCTTTCACGCTTTGTCTCGTTTGTCCAAGGTGAAAGTTCAAATACAGAGTAGATTAAAGCACAACTCGTGATGTGCTTTATCCCTTAACCCCAAACTTTCCTCACTGTAATAAATATATTTGGCTCACTTACCCGTGAACGCATAAATTATGCAGTAGGAGTGACAAAGGTTGATTAGGTGACTGGTGTTCACAAATCATTTGGACAGATGCAAAATGTACAATATAACGATATTTCACAACACCTTGTACGCCAACACCGAATAGAACCTCCGTTATTTGAGATTGATAGCATTGATTTGGAAAGCAAGATGAAGAGTAGACTTTAACGTTGCACAGATGACACCAGGTTTTGGAGGTAATGTAAATGCGAAGGCACAAAGGTAGAAGGATGGTGAGATTCAGTGGGCATAGACACTCATTACTTACTTACTTACTTATCCTCTTTGTCCCACTTACTTAACCTCTTCATCCCAATGGGACGTAAGGCTGCTACAAGCTTTCGCCATTTATCTCTATCCTCAGCTACATTCTGTTCCTCACACCATGATAGACCCATCTCCTCCAGATCAGCTACCATAGTCCTTTGCCAAGGTGTTTTTGGCCTGCTTGGTTTCCTCCTTCCTGGCGGTGTCCATCCCAAATCAACTTTGGGGATTCGGTCAGGGGACATTCCAAGTACGTGGCCAAACCATTGGAAACGGCAATGCTTAGCTGTGGCAACCGTTTTTTATGCCTCCGCCGAACAAGTCGCCAGAGGCATTATGTTTTCAGGTTGTCCGTCTGGCTGTCCGTCCGTCCATCCGTCCGTCTGTCCATGATAAGTTTTCGTTACCGCGATAACTTGAGAACGGCTGAAGGGGTCTTAGTCAAACTTGGTGACGGTATGTATAATGAGGTAGAGATGAACTGATTAGATTTTGGGGTCACAAGGTCAAAGGTCAGAGATCATGTTAGGTAAAGATCCCGTTACCGCGATAACTTGTCAACCAGTGATGGGATTCTGACCAAAGTTGGTACACGTATGTATTTTGATGCAAAGATTAACTGATTTGATTTTGGGGTCACAAGGTCAAAGGTCAGAGATCATGTTAGGTAAAGATCCGGTTACCGCAATAACTTGTGAACCAGTGATGGGATTCTGACCAAAGTTGGTACACGTATGTATTTTGATGCAAAGATTAACTGATTTGATTTTGGGGTCAAGAGGTCAAAGGTCAAAGTCGTGTAATAGGTCTATAACTTAAGAACGGCTGAAGAGATCTTAATCAAACTTAGTGCAGGTGTGCATAATGAGGAAAAGATGAACTGATTAGATATTGGGTCATGAGGTTAAAGGTCAGAGGTCATGTTAGGTAAAAATCCTGTTACCATGATAACTTGTGAACCAGTGAAAGGATTCTGACCAAAATTGATACAAGGATGTATTATGATGCAAAGATGAACTTATTTGATTTTGGGATGAAGAAGTCAAAGGTCAAAGTCTGTAATAGGTCTATAACTTGAGAATGGTTGCAGGGATCAAATTCAAACTTGGTGCAGGTATGTATAATGATGTGAAGATTAACTGAATAGATGTTGGGGTCAAGAGGACAAATGTCAGATTTCCCATCAGGTAAAAATGTTACCAAGCTAACTTGTGAACCAGTCATGGGATTTTCACCAAATTTGGTATTATTATATATTACTAGCAGAAGTACCCGGCATTGCCGGGCGGGGGAGGGGAGGGAAGGGGGTAGAGGAGGAGAGGGGGGGGGGGGAGTACCTGGCATCCGTGTATAAACGTGAGGGAGAAGAGGGGGGGAGGGGGAGGGATGGGAGAGGGGTGGGAGGGGGGCAGGGGGAGGGGATAAGGGGAGCGGGTAGGGTGGGAGGGGAGGGGGGAGAGGGAATGGGAGGGCCAGTCAACAATGACGTTGCAGTTCTCATGGTCGGAGAGCAGCACAACAATCGCAACATCGTCCTGAATCTTCGCAACAGCACGAAGTGGATTTTGGAGACTCACCGATCCTGTGACGCCCTCCAGTACCGGCGTTGCCGGGTGGGGGAAGGGAGACCCGTACATTCCCAACCCGTACATTCGCCCTCTCGACTCGAGCTCACTCGGACAAAAGCCTCGTAAAAATTACACCGTGAAGGCCCAATGGCCATGTCTATGCCACAAATCAAGTACGTGAGCGAGTCGGGCGCACTGAATTGAAAATATATAGAACGCTCATACTCCGTGAAAAGTGAAGCCAACTGGCTGCGGGGATGGAATAACTCACATTATTTCAACCTGAGAGGTGTTTCACCTCGCTCCGGTGGATTTACCTGCCGATGCGCTTATTACTTGGATTTGTCCCAATGGAGCAAGGTGATTAAGAGGTCAAAGGATACCAGAGTCAACGACTCTGAAGTTCAGCTACATCTTAGCTCAGCCACAGCTAAATACAACACTAACTATACATGAATAGGCTAACAACGGCACGTTAACTTCTTTTTTTCTTTTTTTACTTTACTTTACTTTAAACACTTATCGCAGACTCATGCGGCACACTCAATTGATTGTGCTTATTCGGAACATTACGTGATCGCTCTGAGCTAATCAGCGCGCTGCTCTGCCACCGGTCAGAATCCGTGTATAATATTCCTCGCTGAAAAAAAATCTATGTGAAACATGCTACTATCTATGCTAAATCATGCTAATCATGCTAAAATCTATGCTACTTGCTGCGAGTTTATGGCGGCAAGGAACATCACGTGATCGCGTCACGAACATCATTCGTGATCACGTGATCGTGATCGTCATCAATGAGCGAATCAGCGCGCTGCTCTGCCACCGATTCAGATTCTGTGTATAATATTCCTCGCTGAAAAAAAAGATGGATCTAAAGATGAAAGAAAAAAAAACCTATGTGGTGTGAATGGCAATGTTCCTCGCTGAAATGTGAAAAAACGCAATCGCTTTTCGCTCTGAAATATGTGCGAACGCGTAACTGAGTTAATGGCGGCAAGGAACATCACGTGATCGCTCTGAGCGAATCAGCACTCTGCTCTGCCACCAGTCAGATTCCGTGCATAATATTCCTCGCTGAAATGCGCTGAGGTAAAAATATGGTAAAAAAATATTATGAAATACATTTTTTTAGGTCGGCCATGTTCTTCCCAGGCTCAATGGCCATGTCTGTGCCAAATATCAAGCACGTGAGCCTCTCCGTTTAGGAGTCTATCGGTAACATTACACACACACACACACACACACACACACACACACACACACACAAACTGTGTTTTATACATATAGATGATGCAAAGACAAACTGATTCGATTTTGGGGTCAAGAGGTCAAAGATCAGAGGTCATGTTAAGTAAAAATTATGTTGCCATGCCAACTTGTGAACTAGTGAAGGGATTTTGAACAAACTTGGTATAAGTATATATGATGCAAAGATGAGCTGATTGGATTATGGCATCAAGAGGTTAAAGGTTAGAGGTCATGTCAGGTAAAAATGTAGATTTAAATTAAACTTAGTTCAAGTATTATAATGATGTAATAATGTGGGTGGAGGCATATCCATCAATGCCATGACGTCGAAGAGTGTCGTTCTCGTTCATGCAAGTCTTTGTTGGATATCTTATTAGGCCAGAAAATGCGGCAGATTTTCCTAAGGCATCCATTGTGAAAAGCTTCCAACTTGTGAAAAGTGAAATTGCATCCATTGTGAAAAGCTCATATTTGACTTACTTTTTACGGCGTAGCCGTCTTGAACAGTGTTTGTCTGTCCATATGTATGTCCCCTCAAACGTACAGTGCATTCAGAAAGTATTCAGACCCCTTCACTCTTTTCACATTTTGTTATGTTGCAGCCTTATGCTGAAATCGTTTAAATTCATTTTTTCCCTCATCAATCCACACTCAATACCCCATAATGACAAAGAGAAAACAGGATTTTAGAAAGTTTTGCAATTTCATTAAAAAGAAAAAACTGAAATATCACATTTACATAAGTATTCAGACCCTTTGCTATGACACTTGAAATTTAGCTCAGGTGCCTCCCATTTCTCTTGATCATCTTTGAGATGTTTCTACACCTTGATTGGAGTCCACCTGTGGTAAATTCAATTGATTGGACATGATTTGGAAAGGCACACACCTGTCTATATGAAGGTCTCACAGCTGACAATGCATATCAGAGCAAAAACCAAGCCATGAGGTCGAAGGAACTGCCTGCAGAGCTCAGAGACAGGATTGTGTCGAGGCACAGATCTGGGGAAGCCTACAAAAAATTTCTGCTGCATTGAAGGTTCTCAAGAGCACAGTGGCCTCCATAATTCTTCAATGGAAGAAGTTTTGAACAACCAGGACTCTTCCTGGAGCTGGCCGCCCGGCCAAACTGAGCAATCGGGGGAGAAGGGCCTTGGTAAGAGAGGTGACCAAGAACCCGATGGTCACTCTGGCTGAGCTCCAGAGATCCTGTGTGGAGATGGGAGAAACTTCCAGAAGGACAACCATCACTGCAACACTCCACCGATCTGGTCTTTACGGCAGAGTGGCCGGACGGAAGCCAAACAGTTCAATCTTGGTTTCATCAGACCACGGAATCTTGTTTCTCACAGTCTGAGAGTCCT
This sequence comes from Myxine glutinosa, assembly GCF_964187855.1. Taxonomy (NCBI): domain Eukaryota; kingdom Metazoa; phylum Chordata; class Myxini; order Myxiniformes; family Myxinidae; genus Myxine; species Myxine glutinosa. The sequence continues at coordinate 35,840 of NW_027618724.1, forward strand.
TTAGGTGCTTTTTTGCAAACTCCACGTGGGCTTTCATGTTTCTTTCACTGAGGAGAGGCGGTGTATGTATGGTTCCTGATCGGTGATCTAAATGGTGTTCGGCACGAGTCTTACTATAATTCACCAAATGTCTGTCGATCTGTCCGTCCGTCTGTTCCGAGGTACCACAAAAACGGCTGAACCGATCGCAACGAAATTTTGGTTGGGTAATCCTGGGATCTCCTGGAGTAAAATAGGCGTGATTGTTGTCCCAATTTTTCCAATTTTCCTGTTTTTCCAAACATAATGGAATAATATTTACCGATATGAACAGTGATGTGGCTTTTATTGAAATTCCACAAATACTGTTTAGATTTTGATGATTTTCGTGCGATATGATTTAACGGATCTTTATTTGAATCGTTTAAAATAAAAAGCCTTCAATTCCTTATATTTTGCCTTTTCATTTGGGCCTCCCAATTGAAGCCCCGCCCTTAGGGCGGGTACCCTTGCTCGTATTAATAACTGAGGAAGTAAGGAATTCACCTCAGTTTTTTAATGGCAATATCATTTTCGAAATAATGATAACGTAACGTTAAATATTAACTTAAATAGTAATAAAAACAAGTTATGAAAGATACTACTACCACTGTACTGATAATACTAGTACTCACCCGCATGTCCAGCTATGGGGTATAGCAACCTCCTTGGAGATTTTTGTCAATTAGAAATGACTAACAAAATGTATATGTATATATATACTGTATATATATTCTGTATATTTATATATACTGTACCTGTCATGATATCTCAAACAATTATGGACGGATTCGGCCGAAACTTGGTGGACAGGTTGGGTGTGCGACAAGGAAGAATTGATTCGATTTTGGTAAAGATCCGGATGCAGATCTGGCCTATAGTGGGATGGTAAACGTAAACTGTTCAGTCTGGGGGAGGTATGTGCTCTACCAAATGTCGTTCTCGTTGCTGTTATATATATTTTTTAGCATTAGTCTAAATTTTGGTGAATATCCTTATGGTTTTGGCTTTTTGGTCGTGCGCATTTTCAATATCTTTTCTCCTTTGTCGGCATCCCATTGTAAAGTTTCATTTTTATTTCTTTGTTGGTGCCTTTTTTGTATGCATTTTTCTTGGGTGCCATGCCTTTCATATCACACCCCTCGTTTGTTCAAAGCAAACCGAACAAGCGTGCAGATGATGAGCATTCACGGGTAACACAGAGCAGATGGGTTAGCAAAGCGGGAGCAAATTGATTGATTCCACCACTGTGTCCTGCTCAGATTTCATGGAAATGCCCAAGAACATGCATCTCCCTGCTGTGCAGAGAATTACACCGTATAACCACGATTATAATGATGATGACATTTATTATTGCAACACAAACAACAGCAATATAATTCTTGTAATCCGAATTTTCAAACAATCGTATGAACATAGGTGATGTTAATTTACCGATAACTGTGTGCAGAGGAACACTGTTGATTTGAGTTCAGTGAGCAGGCAATCCTCCAAAAGGAGCATAAATTGTGAGAGTAATGAGTGCTCACAGTCTCACGCTACACAAAGGTGCATGGTACTTGTAAATCCTTTGAAAGGTTATTTTCTCCACTTATTTAGGAGGCCTGTTGCACTGTCCAATTGTGACGTCATTGCCATGGAAACAGGCTTCAAATAAGCTCCATTGACGAAATTTCACAATTTGGACAAACGTTGGGACCTAGATCATCATTTGATATACTTTGCTGTTGATCATTTGATAGGATGCTGTGCAATTTGCATTTTTGTCAATTAGAGATGACTAACAAAATATGGCTAACCTCAGCTATCAATCCACTGTTTTACAATTACAAGGACTCGAGGAGAATAAAATCTCAGGTCATTTTCATGACTATGAGTACCTCAACAGCAATGTCTGTGCACCACAGACAGGATGCAGGTTTGGGGCGGATGGAGCTTGTTTTTCAAAGTGGTCAGGATCCATGCGGCAATAGTGGATAGTTTTCTTTTCTAAACTCTGACACTGAATGTGGACGCAGGTTATGTTTTCACTCCTGTCTATTTGTCTGTGAGCAGGATATCTCAAAAAGTTATCGATGGATCCGGAAGAAACTTGGTGAACAGGTTGTGTGTTTGACAAGGACGAATTGATTCGATTTTGGTGAAAATCTGAATCTGGACACCAGAATGTTAAAGTGATTTTTCAAAATTGAGAGATGGCGCCAAAAACTATATATAGCATGATATCTCAAAAAGTTGTGGACAAGTGACGACAAAACGAGTTGGATGACTTGGTTAGGTTACAAGGACAAGCCGAATAGATTTTGATTCAGATCCGGATCTAGATCCGGCCTAACTGAGGGATACAAAACGTAAACTGGTCAGCCTTGCGGAGGGATGCTCTCTACAGAATGCCGTTCTAGTTAAGACTCTACTGCTGTATGTTTTATGTTGTATTGTCTAGTACGTGACTTTCCTAAGACGCTGCAGAATTGCATCTTCCTTCTGACACAGGTGCCAAAAATACATGGCTCCAATAAATTATTTAAAATACTATATTTGTGTAAATATAAAAATAATACTCCATGTTCCCTCATGAATGGGGAGGGTCTTTTAAACTCTTGCTTTGCGTTTTGCATGAAACAAACAGCATGAGGCGCCGCCATATTTGTCTGAATGCCAAATCTCACAGTTACTCTGCCCTCAGGGCATGAGACGGTGTAAATATTTTTCCAAGTACTGCTAAATGGAAGGTTTTTGAAAGTGCCAAATAGGCGATTTGTGTTCTACAATGTGCAAGTTTCTAATTAAAATGAAATAAAATGAAGGCTGTAGAAAAGTTTTTTTTCGGAAGTTTACCGTCATTGATGCACCGTCTTTTACACCACCTTATTTACCACATTAAATTAGTTATTCGTGCCAGCTGTTTGTGTTCTTTGACTTCATGATGTCCCTAAAAACAGTAAGTTTCCTATTTTGTATGATTTTCAATTTTGTTTGACTGCCAGATAGGCAGACAGAGTAAAACAAATTATCTAACACCACAGTGCGCATTCCATACGACTTGCCAAATTTAGGGCCAAAGTACTGCTAAACTGCAGGTTCATGTTCTGATTCAAGTTCCTATTCAAGTGCATTGTTCAAAATATAAAATTCAATGGAAATTAGGTATTTCCTCGTCCATAGACTAATGTGTCTGTAGACAGACAGAGAGACAAAGTAAATAAATGGCTTAAACCTGCTTTTTGCTTCGTGCATGCAGGGTAGTTACAACTATGTCCATTAATCGTTGCAATCACTGTAACCTTTTTCTACATACAGTCACGTGAAAAAGTAAGTACAACCCATGTAAAGTTTTGACTTTTTCAACATATTTCAGCATACAGCTATTTGATCTTCATTTCAACAATATTGATAGATAAAGGTGATATAATATAACAAATATCATGAAACATTTACATTTTGTAGTCCATTGTATAATTTAAATAAACATAAATGCAAATTTCGCATGTGGAAAAAGTAAATACACCCTTGGCTCTAATAGGTGGTATTGCCCCCTTTGGCAGAAACAACCTCAAGTAGGCGTTTCTTATAACTGTCTACCAGTCTCTGACATCGACTGTGAGAAATTTTTGCCCACTCCTCCATGCAGAATTCTTTCAGCTGTGCGATGTGAGGGGTTTCTTGCATGCACAGCTCGTTTAAAATCCCCCACAACATCTCGATGGGATTTAGATCCTGGCTTTGACTTGGCCATTCCAGAACCCTCCATTTCTTTCTTTTCAGCCATTCCCAGGTAGATTTACTGGTATGTTTAGGGTCATTGTCATGTTGCAAGGTCCACCTTCGGTTGAGCTTCAACCCTCCGACAGATGGCCTCACCTTATCCTCAAGCCCCCTCTGGTACAATGAAGAATTCATAGTGGATTCTATGATGGTGAGCTGCCCAGGCCCTGATGCAGCAAAGCTGCCCCAAACCATAATATTTCCACCACCATGCTTTACAGTTGGTATCAGGTTATTGTGGTCAAATGCTGTCTTTGGTTTTCGCCAAACATGTCTTCTGGTACTGTGGGCAAATAGCTCTACCTTTGAGTCATCTGTCCAGAGCACATTGTTCCAGAAGTGCTGGTCTTTGCCTCGGTGTTCATTGGCAAACTTTAGTCTTGCCCTGATGTTCTTTCTGGACAGCAAAGGTTTCCTCCTGGCACACCTCCCATGTATATCAAATTTGTGCAGCCTCTTTCTAATGGTAGACTCGTGCACTTTGACATCAACAGTGGCAAGAGCTACCTGTAGGTCCCATGATGACATTCTGGGGTCCTTAGACACTTCTTTTTTTTTTTTTTTTGTATACTGAATCGAGGCTCGTGGAAGAGCTAACATTTATTTCACAAACAAATCAACCAGACAAACAAAATATACAAAAAGAGGGAGAGGAAGACAAGATGGGGAGAGAAGGGGAAGCACACAACCACAACATTCGAGAGCAGGGAGAAGTGTGGGAGGGAGAGGGCTTGGGGGCAGGAGGCGTGGGAAGGGGAGGGGGGGAGAGGTATAAAACACATGGGTTGTTAGAGACTTCTTTCAGCATCTTGCGGTCTGCTCACGGGCTGAACTTGCTGGGGCGGCCTGGCCTGAACAAGTTGGCAGTTGTTTGGAATCTTCTCCACTTGTAGATGATCTTCCAGACAGTCGAATGATTGATTTAAAATTGTTTGGAGATCTTTTTAAATCCCTTCCCAGACTCGTAGGCATCTATAACCTTCTTTCTGAAGTCCTCAGAGAGCTCTTTTGATCTCGGCATGGTGATGCCACACACTTCAACAACAAAGAGCAAACCAAACTAAATGTCTGAGGTTTAAATAAGACAGGTTCCTCCAAGATCCTCTCGAACGATGTTGTAATCATTTGCACCTGAGCTGGTGCACCTGATTCTAATTTTAGGTATTTGAAGTCGTGATAAATGTAAGGGTGTACTTACTTTTTCCACATGCGAAATTTGCATTTATGTTTATTTAAATTATACAATGGACTACAAAATGTAAATGTTTCATGATATTTGTTATATTATATCACCTTTATCTATCAATATTGTTGAAATGAAGATCAAATAGCTGTATGCTGAAATATGTTGAAAAAGTCAAAACTTTACATGGAGTGTACTTACTTTTTCACGTGACTGTATGATATACAGCGCCTTCAGAGTATTCACACCTCCTTGACTTTTTCACATTTTGTTATGTTTCAGTCTCAATTTAAAATGAATTAAATCTCAATGTTTTGTCACCGATCTACACAGAATACCCCATAATGACAAAGTGAAAACATATTTTTAGAAGTTTTTATAAATGTATTTAAAATAAAATATGGAAATATCTAATTTACATAAGTATTCAACCTCTTGAGTCAATACTATGCAGAACCTCCTTTGGCAGTGATTACAACTTCGAGTCTTCTCGGGTATGTCTGTATCAGCTTTTTGCTCAAGCTCTGTCAAGTTGGATGAGGAGTGTCGATGAACAGCAATCTTCAGGTCTTTCCACATATTCTCAATGGGATTCAAGTCGGGGCTTTGGCTGGGCCACTCACGGACTTTCATGTTCTTGTTCTGAAGCCATTCCAGTGTTGTTTTGGCTCTATGCTTGGGGTCATTGTTCTGTTGGAATGTAAATCTTTACCACAGTCTGAGGTCTTTTGCACTCTGAAGCAGGATCTCCTCATGTATTTGGCTCCATTCATTGTTCCCTCTATCCTTGCAAGTCTCCCAGTCCCTGCCACTGAAAAGCATCCCCATAGCATGACGCTGCCATTACCATGCTTCACGTTAGGGATTGTGTTACATAGGTGATGATCTGTGCTCGGTTTCCGCTAGACGTAGCACTTTGCATTCATGCCAAAGAGATCAGTTTTTGTCTCATCAGACCACAGAATATTTTGCTTCATGCTTTCAGGGTCTTTTCACGTGCCTTTTTGCAAACTTTAGGTGTGCTGTCATTGGCCATTTTTTGCAAGAGTAGCTTCCGTTTGGCCACTTTCTCATAAAGCATAGATTTGTGAAGTGCTGCAGAGACTGTTGTCCTTCTGGCACGTTCTCCCATCTCAGCCAAGGAACTCTGTAGTTATGTCAGAGTGGTCATTGGGCTCTTGGTCACCTCCCTGACCAAGGTCCTTCTTACCTGGTTGCTCAGTTTGGTCGGACAGCCAGCTCTAGGAAGAGTCTGGGTAGTTCCATATTCTTTCCATTTCCCAATGATAAGCTCACTGTGCTCTTGGGAAGTTTAAACACTAGAAATTGTTTTATACCCTTCCCAGATCTATGCTTCCTCACAATTATATCTCGGAGTTATACGGACAGTTCCTTGGACTTCATGGTAGAGTTTCTGCTCTGACAAACACTGTCAACTGTTGGACCTTGTACAGAAATGTTTTTCTTTCTAAATAATGTCCAATCAATTGGAATGGCCACCGGTGGACTCCAATGAAGTTGTAGAGACATCTCAAGGATGATCAAAGGAAATTGGATGCACATGGGCTCAATATGGATTGCCATTGTAACATTTGAGTTTTTCATTTTAAATTTGTAAAAAATTCTAAAAACAAAATTCCACTTTTACATTATGGGGTATTATGTGTAGATCAGTGACAAAAAAAATCTCAATTTAATCCATTTTAAATTCAGCCTGTAACACAACAAAATGTGAAAAATGTGAAGGGGTGTGAATACTTTCTCAAGGCACTAAATATACAACCACTAACACATTGTTGAAACAGATGCCTCTCTTTGAAAAATAAATAATGTCAAGCTGCTAACCATTTCAGGGCCTTTCTATTAAATGCAAAAAGCACAAAAGAATAATATGTTGGCTGTTCAAAGACCAAAACAACATAAATGAGCATTTTTATGATCAGTGTACCCAGTAGTAAATTATTGCATGATTTGTTCCCCATATTTTTAGACTTCTATCGGACAGCTCGGTACAGAAGTTTGGCATGCAAGGTAAGCCATCTTGGTTACAGACATATACTGCCACAGAGACACTTCTGGCACTGCATGACAAATCAAATCTCTATGGATTGCAGATTATATTGTCCTCTCAAATTTTCCTTTCACGAGATTGACTGATTTTTTCTCGATGCCAAAGAGAGACATTGAGTCGTCGGGACAGTACAACAGAAAGTTTGGAGAGAAGGTGACAAGAAACTGCCAAATTGTTGAGTTGAGAGTTTTATTTCACACAATGTCTTTATCCTTATGCTGTGAAAGAAAGTTAAAGCCCTAAACAAAAAAATCATATTAAAAAATCGTTTTATATGTATGCCATTTGAGCCTGTCTATATCATGCACAAAATCCAATTAAAATGCAAAGCCCGTCCACATCCGTTTGTATTCAGATGTCTTCTTCTTCACACATATGCTCAAAATAACGAAAACGGTTTTTTTTTAAAATACAAAATGAAAGTTGATGATTCCATGCAGCCTTGATGATTTGGCCTGATTTTATGATCTAATATGGATTTGTGAGGATTTTATGCAACCTTGACCTTTGACCTTTTGATCTAAAAAAAAAAAACAATCAGCTTCTAGCTTTTGATTGCTAAACCAATTCAGTGACCCAATATGAAAATTCTTAAAATTTCAGGTCAATTGGATGAAAATTGACAATTTTATGTGACGCTGACCTTTGACCTTTTGACAAAATTGTTAATTTGCTTTCTCCATATAATCATAATAAAGCTTTGTTGAAAATTTGATGACAAAACTCAAATGGTAAATTGAAATTTCAGGTCAATTGGATGAGAATTGATAATTTTATGTGATGCTCAACTTTGACCTTTTGACAAAATTATTAATTTGCTTTCTCCATATAATCATAATAAAGCTTTGTTGAAAATTTGATGACAAAACTCAAATGGTAAAATGAAATTTCAGGTCAATTGGACGAAAATTGATAATTTTATGTGATTTTGACCTTTTGACAAAATTATTAATTTGCTTTCTCCGTATAATCATAATAAAGTTTTGTTGAAAATTTGATGACAAAACTCAAATGGTAAATTGAAATTTCAGGTCAATTGGACGAATATTGATAATTTTATGTGATTTTGACCTTTTGACAAAATTATTCATTTGCTTTCTCCGTAGAATCATAATAAAGCTTTGTTGAAAATTTGATGAAAATAGCTCAAATGGTAAAAAATTACACCCTTCTGTGCAAGGGACGGGCTAATGAAGGATCCGTCCAAGCCAATTTCGAGGGTAGGGCTGGGGCACCCTATATGGAAAGTACAATACAGGTCTTGTGAAAAAGTGGACAAAAATGAACTTTCAAATACAACAAACGAGAACAACAGGCATTTTAAGGCCATTTTCCCTGCTGGAGCGGGGGTTAGCCTTGAACTTTCAAATGAAGTATTATGTTCATTTAAATAGAAGGGACACATTATGTCATCTCTGAAGGAGATTCTAGTGACTTGTAGGCGTAGAGAGGAAAGGGTTAGGTTAGGTTAGGTTAGAGACAAACCTGGACACTGGCAAGGTTACAGGAATTCAATGAGGCGACGAGTGGCAAGCTGTGGAAAGATGGTCAGTGGTGGAGGAAGGTTATTTGAGGTTTTAAAAAGTTTTATGAGCAAAACGGGAAATTGAGACTTTGCTGTGATTCTTTGTGAATAGTTCTTTGAAAATGTCCTTCCTTTCACATCTTGGGAACGTCTTGCAATATGTGAAGGGATAACAAGCATTCTTCATATTTTTAATACAACCACACATTTTCAGGTGCTAAAGATGAGCACACATGATCATTCTGGACTAATGCTTGTTGAGCTACATGGAATATGGTTAGAATGTGTCTGTTGGTGTAGAAAAACAACCAAGATTACAGGTTATCATTACACAAACAGAGCTGAAACAGGAGACATCAACATCATTACTACATGTGTGTGTGAAGGTGGATGTGAAATTGAGATGTTTAAAAATACTGAATGGTGATGGTAGTGGAGTGGTAATGGGAGTGTAAGAAGTGTAGACAAATTTGGAAAGAATGTGGGGGACAAAAAGTTAAAGGAGGTGGGAAGGAGAACGAAGTCAGGGGAGTAAGATAGGAAGTCTATACTGGGAGGCTGTGGAGGTGTCGAGGTGAAAAATTCCAGCATTTCACCATTTTGCGTACATAATAAATAGATATCGCTTACTCTTTCCCCCCAAACCCCAAAAAACAAATCCCCTCCCCAGTGCAAGCCTTCAAACCTCAGCCTTCTCGCTGAGGCATATATTCACAAGGCCTGTGACGCTGATCGGCTTAAAATCTTCTTAACTGTCACTTTGGTCATTTTACACTGAAGGGGAAACTTATAGGGAAGGCATGGCGATTGTGAATATAACAGCTTCGAAGATGTCTTTGATTTAGCAGTAAGCACCAAAATGGCGGCTGTAGTATATAAATTGTGGGTGGAGTCAAGCGAACTGCCTAACCAATGGGTGGAACCCGGACACACGCACGGACAGACGCATGCACGCACGACTCCTTTTACAATGCTGTGTTGACAACGATAATGAGTTCTTTACAAGGAACTTCAGATAGGAGGAGGCCATTGGATCCATCAAGCCTGTGCAATGGTTGTCAACCTTTGTTTTCTGGTCCATGCTCTATCCTTTTTAATGTTGAGTGTCAAGCAAGGACGCAGCTGATACAGTACCATTTAAAAAGTCTTTGGTCAGGCTCGGCTGGGGTCAGATTCGAACCACCGATGCCTCCCAAACTCAGACCGGACACTCTACCTTTGCGCTACGCAGTCTGGTAAATAAATAGCTCACTGTGAAAGGAAATACAAATATATGTTAATCTTTAAGTCACTAATAAGCATCTACCCCCAACCACCACTGTTGTTACGGTGTAGCCTTTGTAATTAATAATGTCTTATTTTCTGAAATAATGAAATAATAAATATTTCATACGCAATATTTCATACCCAATTTCCAATATTTCATACCTTTCATACCCGTATTGGGTAATAATAAATATTTCATACCCAATATTTCATACCCAATATTTCATACCCAATTTCCAATATTTCATACTTTTCATACCCGTATTGGGTAATAATAAATATTTCATACCCAATATTTCATACCCAATTTCCAATATTTCATACCTTTCATACCCGTATTGGGTAATAATCAATATTTCATACCCAATATTTCATACCCAATTTCCAATATTTCATACCTTTCATACCCGTATTGGGTAATAATAAATATTTCATACCCAATATTTCATACCCAATTTCCAATATTTCATACCTTTCATACCCGTATTGGGTAATAATAAATATTTCATACCCAATATTTCATACCTTTCATACCCGTATTGGGTAATAATAAATATTTCATACCCAATATTTCATACCCAATTTCCAATATTTCATACCTTTCATACCCGTATTGGGTAATAATAAAATTTCATACCCAATATTTCATACCCAATTTCCAATATTTCATACTTTTCATACCCGTATTGGGTAATAATAAATATTTCATACCCAATATTTCATACCCAATTTCCAATATTTCGTACCTTTCATACCCATATTGGGTAATAATAAATATTTCTGAAATAATAAATAATGCAAAAGAGCATTTAGATACATGTGATTGTGTTTTAACTTGTGGTCAGCATCAGGCAAGCACTCAGGTATTCGTCCTCTGTGGGTATATCTCTGCTGGAGTAGATCTGTTATCAGTTACCAGTCTATCCCAGGTCCATTCTGCAGATAACTCGTGGAGCCTCATGAGGCCTTTCACATCTTTTGTAAGAATACACATTTGGAGCTGTACTGTCCAATGAAAATTCTCCATTATGACTCGGACTTAGGGTCAACCATCTTGTTTCTGTGGTGACCTCCCTGGCCCATACCCAGCCCCATGATGCTCACTGAATTGTGCTACATATTACAAGAAGAAAATTATTTCAACACAAGTATTTTCAGATCGAAAAAACAAGCCACGAAAGTATTTTCGATGGGTCCTTACAGCTGACTGCAGATCAGGAATTTGTCAGGAATCCTGGAATCCAGCCAAACTTCTTTGCCCTGAATATCACCCTCTACCACCCCAACCCCCTCACATCCTCATACTATTCCTCACTCACTCCACTGATGTATGTAAACCTACAGAGGGTGGTGGGAGGCAGGGACACATCATGTGTCTTTATCAGCAACTTTGACAAGTGGTGTGGACAATGAACAGGGCTTGGCTAGTCTACCGAGGCTTCCCTACCAGGGTTTCGCTTCAACCGAAGGCAGATTGTCATTTACAAGGCTATACTCTGCTCATGACAAACAAAAACAATATATACGATTGGACATCAAAGTTACACCAGGTTCTAGCCAAACGATTTTTCTTTGGTCCATGGAAATGTTGGAAATCTCTTCCTTGGGTTCCTGGTGTGTTTCACTGTCGATATGGATCTCTTTACACATTCCAATGCGATTCAAAGTCGAAGTGAAAAACACAGTATGCAATCTCTTTTCACTTTTATATGGGCCATACCACAACCGTTTGCAGGTCCTCTTTCCTTAATTATGCATCTGTATATGCAATAAAAAAAAGATCATCAACGACACTCATCACTAATTGTTTTGCATGAAAATAAACCCAGACAAGAAAGCGAGAACTGTACTCTGCAGAGAGCATACCTCTGCCAGGCTGAACAGTTTGTTTTGCATCCCAGTGATAGGCCGGATCTGGATCCGACATGAACCAAAATCGAATCGGCTTGTTCTTCTCACCGAACCAACTCATCCACCTATTTAGTCATAACTCGTCCATAACTTTTATAAATATCATGTTATATATCGGTTTTCGCCCGATCTCTCAATAGTGAAGAATTATTTAAAACTCTCGTAGCCGAATCCATATTCAGATCTTCACCAAACTCGATTCGATTCGTCCATGTCACACTCCCAATCGGTCCACCAGGTTTCGTCCAAATCCGTTCAAAACTTTTTGAGATATCCTGCTACGTATCGGTTTTGGCCCTATCTCAAAATGTTGAAGAATCACTTGGAAATTAAATAATTCTGGTATCCGAATCCATATTCAGATCTTCACCAAAATCGATTCGATTCGTCCATGTCACACTCCCAATCGGTCCAACAAGTTTCGTCCAAATCCGTGCATAACGTTTTGAGATATCCTGCTACGTATCGGTTTTGGCCCTATCTCCCAATGTTGAAGAATCACTTCAAAATTAAATAATTCTCATATCCGAATCCATATTCAGATCTTCACCAAACTCGATTCGATTCGTCCATGTCACACTCCCAATCGGTGCACCAAGTTTCGTCCAAATCCGTGCATAACGTTTTGAGATATCCTGCTACGTATCGGTTTTGGCCCTATCTCCCAATGTTGAAGAATCACTTCAAAATTAAATAATTCTCATATCCGAATCCATATTCAGATCTTCACCAAACTCGATTCGATTCGTCCATGTCACACTCCCAATCGGTCCACCAAGTTTCGTCCAAATCCATCCAAAACTTTTTGAGATATCCTGCTACGTATCGGTTTTGGCCCTATCTCCCAATGTTGAAGAATCACGTCAAAATTAAATAATTCTCGTATCCAAATCCATATTCAGATCTTCACCAAAATCGATTCGATTTGTCCTGGTCACAATCCCAATCGGTCCACCAAGTTGCATCCAAATCCGTCCATAACTTTTTGGGATATCATGCTATGTATCGTTTTTGGCCCGATCTCCCAATGGTGAAAAATCACTTTAAAAATTCAAGTAGCCGGATCAGAATCCGGATCTTCACCATAATCTAATCATTTCGTCTATGTCACATACACTACATCTCTGCCAAATTTCATCCGAATCCGTCCACAACTTTTTGAGATATCTTGTTCACAGACAGACAGACAAACAAGAAGACATCATGCAGAGCACGATACTTGCAAAATCCACCCCCTGCCTCACCCCACCACCCCCCCAAAGAAAAGGTTGCACTTGATCCAGCAAATTGTCCATTTCATCAGGATCAAAATTAACGATCTTGATCAAAGCTCGAGTCAATAGGGTCAAAAGTGCCGATTTGTAGATGAAAATTGATGATTTTAGAAGTTTGACCTATAGTTGACCTTCACCTTTTGACCTCAAAAATAGTTTGTTTCCCAATTCAGTGAGGTATTATGCAAATGCTGTTAAATTTTCAGGTCAATCGGGTGAAAATTGATGATTTTTCAGATGAAAATGGATAATTTTGGAATTTTGACCTTGAGTTGACCTTTGACCTTTTGTCCTCAGACATAGTAGGTTTTCAAATTTAGTGACTACATATACAAATGCTGTTCAATTCTCAAGTCAATCGGATTAAAAATGACGGTTTTTCAGATGAAAATTGATGATAAAGCTCCCTCTTTATCGTTTAAAAAAACCTCCCTCCTCCCTGCCAATCTCCTATGGGAATCATGGCTCCAATAATCAGGGAAGATGAAATTCCCGGCCATGTTGCCAGTCATGTAGCAGGTGTTACAAAACTGAAATCTCAAGTGAGGATCGGGCAGCAGTCAGAAGGACGAGGAGGAGTAGGATTGTTAGGGAATTCGAAATAATAATCACAGTCGTTAATGTGTAAAGCTGTGGGAACAGCACAATAACAAACTCCCTCACACAATAATTGAGAAAAGACAAAGCTCCACAAAAAGTTTTCATTATGGCACGAGAGGAGTAGTTTTTTTTTGTCCATCAGCATATGTACCTAAGGCACCTGCCAAGTACCCAAGAAAGTTACATTCATCATGACCCACGAACCAACAAAACATTTACTTTTCATTCATGTCACCTTATTAGGGGTGGTTTCCAGAAGCTGCATTTTTGTGATGTCATCACAAAACTTCAGTATTTACTTTGAAGCAATTATTACACTATATAATTTGAGAAACGTCTATATGTTTGTATATTTTAAATCCATGTACTCTTGTAACACTGAATGGAACAAGTTAAAAACAAGTGATAGCACTCGGGGTGGAGCTAGGCGGACAGAAACGGAACAGAACTCAAACGGACAGACAGACAGACAGACAGACAAACAGACAAACAATCAGACAGCCAAACAATCAAACAGACAGACAGACAGGGGTGAAAACATAACCTCCATCCACCTTTGGTGGTGGCCACGAAGTTATTAGCTAGATACTCTAAATCAAATTGATTAACCAACTCGAAATTCAACATCAAAATTGCTAAAAAGTGCTATAAACTTTTTATTATTTAATTTAGGATGTACTGGTATCAATACAAAATCACAGAACTACATATTGTTACGGAACCCAACGTCGGCCTCGGATCCCTTCTCGAGGGGGGGATTAGTCCCCTCGTTTGTGACTGACCGACGTGGTCCCTGAAGCTGCCCAAGCTCCCTCAAAAGGCAGGTGAGCAGCTTTGTTCGCGACCGCGGATAAGATGTTAATTTGCCGAGCGGATGGCAGCCGCGGCACGAACCGTTAACAAGTACTAACCCGATCCTGAACATTGGCCAAATCGTGCCACAGGTATTCAATGGGGAAAAGACAAAGACGACGGATGTGAAGAAGAAGAAGACAAAAAGGGTTTGAAATACGACTATAATTTATTACTACTATTTACAAGACCAAAGAAACCAAGGAGAAGGAAGGATACGACAATAAAGACAGAAAGAGGGACCGACCAGAAGGATACAGTGAAACTCTAGCTTAACTAAACAGGCTTAACTTATACCCCAGGACAAGACACACAGAACAAACTCACGTACACAGAAGGATGGAATGGCAGGAACGAATGCTGGAGGGAGAGGAAAGGTCAGGTCCGTGCAAACGGCAGGGCTGGAGGTGACAGCTCCGGCTCCTCGCACTCTGGTTCACAGAACGGGTGACAGGGAGATCCGAGGACCGCGGGACGTCGAGGTTTGCGTGCCCGCACTTGCTGTTCCTTCGAGTGCTGGTTGGTACCGCGAGCAGGGCGTGCCGATTCTCATTCACCTTGTGCTCCTTGGGTATGTTCTTTCCTTTCCAGAACTCCCTCTCTCCTCCTCTGAACTGAACTCCGGTGGACTGCTCTTGTCACGCATCTGCCACATCCGCTGCCTCTCTGCAGAACTCAGAACTCATCCGAGGTGGGGGCGTCTCCCGCGGGTTATATATAGCCCCACCCTTGAACCTTTTCGAACCTCCCCGATCGCTCTTCCTCTGCCCTCTCAAGCCAAACCCCTCGTGCTTGGTTGGTCGGCAAGGGCTGGCTCACTCCTCCCCTCTATGACGAGGTGGAGACACGCCTTTCTTCTCCGAGCCGACCGCGTGCTCAATGGAGGCAAATGCAGTTGGTAATTGACGAAAGGGGGGATGTGCAGGGAATCCACCTTGTTTGAATTCGGTGCAATGGAGTATTAATTAATGGAAAACAGAGCCTTAACCTAATACACAGAATAAGGAAATAACTACCAACAAGGAGGAAATCTATGGTTGGCTAACGTGATTGTATATGACCTAACTAAGGGACGCCCTTTGACCTTTATACACAACAACTGGAGGAAGGAGGGTGATATTTTTACAACAATAAAAAAACACAATTCTCATTTCCACAACAATATTATATATGCTACGCACGGGTGGGAGGCCATAAGCAAACAGGCAATGCAGATACGGCGAATGCTAAAGCATGAAACCAATAAATTCCACATTCCTGTAGCACCCTCAGTCGCACGTCAGACATGGGCAGCAAGTTCGTGAAGGACTTCCATGAAAAACGTACCCGTTCACAAACAAACGGGTACGTTCACGCAAAGAAACATCGATGATCGTGGGACCGTGGCGAATCTGCATATGGCGATCCGCGAAGTTCATGTTTAGAAAGTAGAAACCATCACGGCATGTCGTCATTCACTTTAACTCGATATCTCTTTTTTTATTCCAAACAACATAATTCCAATCACAAATTAATCACAAAATAAACTTTTAACAACATTGTTAATGTTTCCTTCATTGTAAAAACTACCAAGTCAACAGTTAAAAGGATTTTGAGCCGATAGGTGTTACGGCCTTGGCAAGATCGATGGAGACAGCGATCTGTTAGCTTATACACCGCCCAAATAGCTATGTGGAATTCTCTCATGTAGAGATTAAACTCACATCGTTTGAACTTTGGCCGAGGTCATTATTTACTTTTAATGATGTTTATATACGAATCAAAAAGAAGATAATTGGTTTTGGGTCGTCCTTTCCGCATACGTCATGGAATTGTGAGTTGGAGAGACGACCGTGATGGCAGGGAGAGGGTTGGCATTCTCTCAAGCAGGGATTCAACCCATGTCCTTATAAAAGGTCTTTGTCCGAGGTGACCGAGTCCGATCGGTACAGCCGATCGGTGCAGCTGTGCAGCGATCTGTGCAGCTGTGCAGTGATCGGTGCAGCTGTGCACCCGTTTGTGCGGTACCCGGGAAAATATCGTTATGCGGGAGTCCAAACCTGAAAATGCTGGAGGTCAAAGCTGAAATTGGAAAAACGATATAGCCTATTTTACTCCAGGGGGTCCCAGGATTACCCACCCTAAATATCGTTGCGATCAGTTCAGCCGTTTTAGCGGTACCTTCGAACAGACGGACAGACGGACGGACAGACAGACGGACGGACATTTGGTGAATTATAGTGAGATAGGAGTATTTAGGTATAATTTTGGTAAAAAAGTGGTTTGGCGATTTAAAAAAATTAATTTATTGCCCTCTGCAAGGTTTAGGGTTGGGTTGGGTGGGGGACGCAAACTTTCTAAGTGTGTATCGTGACGTAGCACGTGGATTTATAATTACCTCCGCCATGTGGACGCAGGTAATTAATATGTTTTCATCCCTGTTTGTCTGTCTGTCTATCTTTTTTGTCTGGCTGTTTGTTTTTTTACTGTAGGCAGGATATCTCAAAATGTTGCGGACAGATTCGGATGAAACTTGGTGGACAGGTTGAGTGTGTGATAAGGAAGAATTGATTCGATTTTGGTGAAGATCCGGATACTGATGTGGATATATTTTCAAAGTGATTCTTCACCAAGATCGGCTTGTTATATTGGGGAAACGGTGAACAAATTACAAATTCATACCGCTCTCAGTCGAACATCATCCGGTTCGTGAAAGACTTTGGTCAAAAACTTTCTCCACCGACCGCACCAGAAGGTGGGCATAATTGGGGACGATAAAGAAGTTCAATCTTTCACTGAATTATTCGTTCTTTTTCATTTTCAACCTTACTATTAATCTCAATCCATTCCATTGTTTTCCCCTTGGTGTCTCGTGATTCCGGTTTGGTGTGTTTACGAATGATTATATAAACGACAACAACTACCACTACTAGAACTACGACTACTAGAACTACTACTACTACTTCTACTACTACTTCTACTACTACTTCTACTACTACTACTACTATTACTACGATGACCACTATATAAACAACTATTACTATTACTGCTACTACAACAATGGCAACAATCTACTACTACTTCTACTACTACTACTACTATTACTACGATGACCACTATATAAACAACTATTACTATTACTGCTACTACAACAATGACAACAATCCCACAATCTTGTGTGACCTGTCACGTGACGAGATTATTGGGATTGTCCAGGTCTTTGAATAACTGGCTGATCAGACCTGGATTGGATTGGTGCTCGCTGGGTGCTCGCTCGGGAATGGATTGGTGCTCGCTCGGGATTGGATTGGTGCTTGCTAAGGATTGGATTGGTGCTTGTTATGGATTGGATTGGTGCCCGCTGGGTGCTTGCTCGAGATTGGATTGGTGCTCGCTAGGGATTGGATTGGTGCTTGTCATGTATTGGATTTGTTCTCGCTAGGGATTGGATTGGTGCTCGCTAGGGATTGGATTGGTGCTTGTTATGGATTGGATTGGTGCTCGCTTGGTGCTTGCTAGAGGTTGGATTGGTGCTTGTTATGGATTGGATTGGTGCTCGCTGGGTGCTTGCTAGAGGTTGGATTGGTGCTTGTTATGGATTGGATTGGTGCTCGCTGGGTGCTTGCTAGAGGTTGGATTGGTGCTTGTTATGGATTGGATTGGTGCCCGCTGGGTGCTTGCTAGAGGTTGGATTGGTGCTTGTTATGGATTGGATTGGTGCCCGCTGTGTGCTCGCTTGTGATTGGATCGGTGCTCGCTGAGGGCAACAATTTTACAACTTGTTCAGGATGCCGGCGACAACTCGCCTACTCTTCGCTGGAGACACCACGCATTTATTCTCCTATTTTTTTTCTGCTCTAATTGCACATAGCACAGGCCAAATGATTGCGATGGATTTTAAAATCCCAGTTCCTGTGCTTTCACGCCATGATAATGGTGCTGATATGCCAATAATGGCTGCCTTTTGTAACACAGAACCTCAACGTCCAAACGCAGTACGGGGGAGGGTTGCCCCGGTTCACAAAGGGTTATACGGGCTCAGGGAGAGTTTGTGGTGGTGAAGTGAGACAATGAGCTGCGGGTGCTGAGATCGGTCTTTGTGTGAAGTCAGGGTGGGGATGTTGGGATAAGGGGAGGAGATTGAGTTGAGTGCTCGGTGGGGAGGAGGGAAGGAGCTGCCGTTTACTTGCTCTATGTACATCGTGGCATCTCATACTCATAGAGAAACGGGCGAGAGTGGATCGTGCAGGTAAAGGTACGAGTACAGGAGCCATTTACATCATCATGGTGAGCACCTCGTTTCAAGCAAGGAAAGCCATTTGGCACGTGTCCTGGTGCATTCTCCTTGGTGCTGCTGGTAAGTTGATAAACTTTTAAAACCTTTGTACTGATAACTTCTTTGCAGCCACCGATTGCTGTGTCATTTGTTCACCAGTAAAACCTTCGAAAGAAAGATTTCCTTTTGGTTTATTTTCACTCAGATACTTCCAACATCACAATATATTCAGTCTCGAAGCCATCAATGAGGATCATGGAAATCTGGGGGGTTCGGGATAAGGGAGGTGGTGGTGTATTTTTGATGTAATTGTTCAAAACTATTAAATGGCACAAAATCTTTGTTGAAATCGAAATTTCGTGTTCAGGGTTGCATTACCTTTGGGGTTCAGCGTTCCTTGAAAACACAACCAGGTAAGTTAAAAACAGGTTTCATCGGGAGTTTTCCTCTTTATTTTACCCACTGAGAATGTTTCCTTTACTTGCATTCCAAAGGAACTTAACTTTGCGTGAATCACTTATCCCACAGTCTTTAAACCCAAAATGGTTGCCTCATCACAAATCATGTCATGTATATGTTTATGTATGTAAGTGTTTGTGCTTCTTCTTCTTCCACCAACCACCAACTTCTACCACCAACTTCGACCGCTTCTGGTATTATTTTTATTGTTCGTGTTCAAATGTCTGGTAATTGTTTTGTATTTATTTATGCGAATGTGTACTTATATATAACTGTCATTAATCAAAAAGGTTTATCGTTTATGTAATATAGAGCGATTTAAATATATATATAAAAAACTAACTTTTTTTTTTTCAAATTTTTTTTTTGCCTAAAACACTCCCAGGCACCTTTGAACCTTTGAACCTTTGACGAAGATCCGTTCAGCCGAATCTGAGCAAACTGGCGACACACACACACACACACACACACACACACACACACACAGACCAACAGCTCTTATATATTATATATAAATAATTTTTATTTATATATGTATATATAAATACTATATATAATTTACACACATACAGTCACGTGAAAAAGTAAGTACACCCCATGTAAAGTTTTGACTTTTTCAACATATTTCAACATACAGCTATTTCATCTTCATTTCAACAATATTGATAGATAAAGGTGATATAATATAACAATTATCATGAAACATTTACATTTTGTAGTCCATTGTATAATTTAAATAAACATAAATGGAAATTTCGCATGTGGAAAAAGTAAGTACATCCTTGGCTCTAATAGGTGGTATTGCCCCCTTTGGCAGAAACAACCTCAAGTAGGCGTTTCTTATAACTGTCTACCAGTCTCTGACATCAACTGGGAAAATTTTTTGCCCACTCCTCCATGCAGAATTCTTTCAGCTGTGCGATGTTTGAGGGGTTTCTTGCATGCACAGCTCGTTTCAAATCCCCCCACAACATCTCGATGGGATTTAGATCCGGGCTTTGACTTGGCCATTCCAGAACCCTCCATTTCTTTCTTTTCAGCCATTCCTTGGTGGATTTACTGGTATGTTTAGGATCATTGTCATGTTGCAAGGTCCACCTTCGGTTGAGCTTCAACTTTCCGACAGATGGCCTCACATTATCCTCAAGCACCCTCTGGTACAATGAAGAATTCAAAGTGGATTCTATGATGGTGCGATGCCCAGGCCCTGATGCAGCAAAGCTGTCCCAAACCATAATATTTCCACCACCATGCTTTATAGTTGGTATCAGGTTCTTGTGGTCAAATGCTGTCTTTGGTTTTCGCCAAACATGTCTTCTGGTACTGTGGCCAAATAGCTCTACCTTTGACTCATCTGTCCAGAGCACAGTGTTCCAGAAGTGCTGGTCTTTGCCTCAGTGTTCATTGGCAAAACTTTAGTCTTGCCCTGATGTTCTTTCTGGACAGCAAATGTTTCCTCCTGGCATACCTCCCATGTAGATCAAATTTGTGCAGCCTCTTTCTAATGGTAGACTGGTGCACTTTGACATCAACAGTGGCAACCTATTAGAGCCAAGGGTGTACTTACTTTTTCCACATGCGACATTTTGCATTCATGTTTATTTAAATTATACAATGGACTACAAAATTTAATGTCTGCTGCTCTTCTTCTGCTCCAATCGGCTCATCTGATCATGTGCTTGTTAAAGTGGACATCTCTCTGACCATTCTCAGAGAGCCTCCTCATCTTCGACGAGTCTGGCATTTCACTCAGGCTAACTGGCACGGTCTTCAAGCAGCCATCAATCATCTGGACTGGTCTCCCATCTCTACCGCCTCTGACATCAACTCATCCTGGGAATTCTTCCAAAGTAAATTGCTCTCTCTCATGCACAGATTTAGCCCATCTCGTCTTCAGTTGTCATACCCTTCCTCCCATCCATGGTACATGGAATCTTGTGGTGAGGCTGTTGCCCAGAAACAACTTGCTTTCGTCTCCTGGAAAGCAAATCCAACGGTAGGAAATCTCATTTCCTTTCACAAAGCCCGAAACAAGTGTGTGTCCACCCTCAGGAGAGCCAGGAAACAATATCTCTCCGTTCTCAAGACCGTACTCTCTTATCTGTCTCCCTCTTCCAAATCCTGGTGGCGTCTGGTCAAATCTGTTTCTGGTGTTTGTTACCCCTCCATCCCCTCCCTCACCTCAAACGGCTACACGGCTGACTGAATGAATGAATGATCGTTTTAAGGCCATTTTCGCACGTGAAAAGGCTGAATACCTCAACTCTGTGTTTGCCTCTAAATCTTGTGTCCCAAACCCATCCCTCTCTGTACCCACTGTACCCAGTCGTACCCAGCTGCTCCTGGACTCTGTGTCCTTTCCTCCTGACAAGGTGGGAAGGTTTCTGTCAACCTTCGACTCTGATTCTGCAACTGGACCTGATGGCATCAGCCCACGGGTCCTAAAATCCTGTTCTTCCGTTCTTTCACTCCCTCTCTCTGTTCTCTTCACCCTCTCTTTTGCTCAAGGTCATCTGCCATCTGCTTGGAAATCAGCCAACATCACCGCTTTGCACAAAAAAGGTGCAAAAACAGATCCTAGCAACTACAGACCAATCAGCCTTCTCCCAATTATCAGCAAACTCATGGCATCATTGCTTCAGATATGAAATCTTTCCTCTTCTCCAATGGCTTGATCTCTGATCATCAATTTGGTTTCAGACCTGGTCACTCTACTCTGAACATGCTGCTTCTGCTTTCTCAACAATGGATGGAGGTCCTCAATGCCAAACAGGAAATTAGAGCTGTCTCCCTTGACATATCACGTGCCTTCGATACGGTCTGGCACCCCGCTCTGCTCACCAAACCCTCCTCCTTTGGTATCCATGGAAATCTCCATGCATGGCTGGCGGACTTCCTCTCTAGTCGTAGTCAACGTGTGGCCCTGAATGGGTTTCTCTCATCTCCTCTTCCTGTTCAGGCTGGAGTTCCCCAAGGCAGTGTTCTGGGCCCTGTGCTTTTTCTGGTCTTCATCAATGATCTCTCTGACTCTCTTGAAAATCCTCTCTAGCTCTTTGCTGATGACTCTACTCTCTGTCGCTCCATTCCTCATCCCTCAGATCGGCAGTCTGCAGCCTCCTCACTCTCTGCAGGACCTGGACAAAATCACAGACTGGGCAAACAAGTGGAACATGTCTTTCAATCCTGACAAATCTCACACTCTTACGATGTCTCTCCGAAAAGACCGACTGGACAACCCTCCTATCCACTTTCTCAATAATCCTCTCCAAGAAGTTCTGTCACTCAAGCTTTTGGGTCTCACTATCTGCCATTATCTTTCCTGGGAAAACCACATTTCAAATCTGGCCTCCAAAGCCAGTCGACGACTGGGCATCCTCCGTCATGCAAAGTCCTTCCTTGGCACACCTGAGCTCCTCACTACATACAAGGCTTTCATCTGCAGCTCAATGGAATACTGCTCTCCCCTCTGGGCTGGTGCTCCTGCCTCACACCTAGCTCGTCTTCACGCTGTTGAAACCAAAGCGTTCAGAATCATTGGAATCTCCCGCGATGAAGCTAACTCCAAGGGCCTTTCACTCACTCACCGCAAGCAGGTTGGTGGTCTTTCCGTCTTCTACCGACTCCTCTCTGGCCTTGCTCCCCCAGCTCTCTCTGGGCTCTGTCCCCCAAATATTCCTGCAGGTCGCACAAGATCTGCCTGCAACCCTGCCTCAAATTGTCTCAAATTGTTTGAGACTACCGTGTCTACCGACTCCTCTCCAGATCTGCCTCAAATTGTTTGAAGATCTTTTAAAATCCCTTCCCAGACTCGTAGGCATCTATAACCTCCTTTCTGAAGGCCTCAGAGAGCTCTTTTGATCTAGGCATGGTGACGCCGCACACTTCAACAACAAAGAGCAAACCAAACTAAATGTCTGAGGTTGAAATAAGACAGGTTCCTCCAAGATCCTCTCTAACGATGTTCTAATCATTTGCACCTGAGCTGGTGCACCTGATTCTAATTTTAGGTATTTGAAGTCATGATAGATGTAGGGGTGAACTTACTTTTTCCACATGCGAAATTTGCATTTATGTTTATATAAAATATACAATGGACTACAAAATGTAAATGTTTCATGATATTTGTTATATAATATCACCTTGAAAAACCACTTTTTGCACTTGTATTAGTGTGGAAAAAACCACTTTTCGCACTTGTGTTAGTGTTGAAAAACCACTTTTCACACTTGTGTTAGTGTTGAAAAACCACTTTACGCACTTGTGTTAGTGTTGAAAAACCACTTTTCGCACTTGTGTTGGTGCAGGAAACCACTTTTGCACTTGTATTAGTGTGGAAAAAACACTTTTTGCACTTGTGATAGTGTTGAAAAACCACTTTTAGCACTTGTGTTAGTGTTGAAAAACCACTTTTCGCACTTGTGTTGGTGCAGGAAACCACTTTTGCACTTGTATTAGTGTGGAAAAACACTTTTTGCACTTGTGATAGTGTTGAAAAACCACTTTTCGCACTTGTGTTAGTGTTGAAAAACCACTTTTCACACTTGTGTTAGTGTTGAAAAACCACTTTTCGCACTTGTGTTAGTGTTGAAAAACCACTTTTCGCACTTGTGTTGGTGCAGGAAACCACTTTTGCACTTGTATTAGTGTGGAAAAAACACTTTTTGCACTTGTGATAGTGTTGAAAAACCACTTTTTGCACTTGTGTTAGTGTTGAAAAAGCACTTTTCGCACTTGTGTTAGTGTTGAAAAACCACTTTTCACACTTGTGTTGGTGCAGGAAACCACTTTTTGCACTTGTGTTAGTGTTGAAAAACCACTTTTCGCACTTGTGTTGGTGCAGGAAACCACTTTTGCACTTGTATTAGTGTGGAAAAACACTTTTTGCACTTGTATTAGTGTGGAAAAACCACTTTTCGCACTTGTGTTAGTGTTGAAAAACCACTTTTCACACTTGTGTTAGTGTTGAAAAACCACTTTTCGCACTTGTGTTAGTGTTGAAAAACCACTTTTCGCACTTGTGTTGGTGCAGGAAACCACTTTTGCACTTGTATTAGTGTGGAAAAAACACTTTTTGCACTTGTGATAGTGTTGAAAAACCACTTTTAGCACTTGTGTTAGTGTTGAAAAACCACTTTTCGCACTTGTGTTGGTGCAGGAAACCACTTTTTGCACTTGTGTTAGTGTTGAAAAACCACTTTTCACACTTGTGTTAGTGTTGAAAAACCACTTTTCGCACTTGTGTTAGTGTTGAAAAACCACTTTTCGCACTTGTGTTAGTGTTGAAAAACCACTTTTCGCACTTGTGTTAGTGTTGAAAAACCACTTTTCGCAATTGTGTTGGTGCAGGAAACCACTTTTGCACTTGTATTAGTGTGGAAAAAACACTTTTTGCACTTGTGATAGTGTTGAAAAACCACTTTTCGCACTTGTTTTAGTGTTGAAAAACCACTTTTTGCACTTGTGATGGTGCAGGAAACCACTTTTGCACTTGTATTAGTGTGGAAAAAACACTTTTCGCACTTGTGTTAGTGTTGAAAAACCACTTTTCGCACTTGTGTTAGTGTTGAAAAACCACTTTTCGCACTTGTGTTGGTGCAGGAAACCACTTTTGCACTTGTATTAGTGTGGAAAAAACACTTTTTGCACTTGTGATAGTGTTGAAAAACCACTTTTCGCACTTGTGTTAGTGTTGAAAAACCACTTTTCGCACTTGTGTTGGTGCAGGAAACCACTTTTGCACTTGTATTAGTGTGGAAAAAACACTTTTCGCACTTGTGATAGTGTTGAAAAACCACTTTTAGCACTTGTGTTAGTGTTGAAAAACCACTTTTCGCACTTGTGTTGGTGCAGGAAACCACTTTTGCACTTGTATTAGTGTGGAAAAAACACTTTTTGCACTTGTGATAGTGTTGAAAAACCACTTTTAGCACTTGTGTTAGTGTTGAAAAACCACTTTTCGCACTTGTGTTGGTGCAGGAAACCACTTTTGCACTTGTATTAGTGTGGAAAAACACTTTTTGCACTTGTGATAGTGTTGAAAAATCACTTTTCGCACTTGTGTTAGTGTTGAAAAACCACTTTTCACACTTGTGTTAGTGTTGAAAAACCACTTTTCGCACTTGTGTTAGTGTTGAAAAACCACTTTTCGCTCTTGTGTTGGTGCAGGAAACCACTTTTGCACTTGTATTAGTGTGGAAAAAACACTTTTTGCACTTGTGATAGTGTTGAAAAACCACTTTTCGCACTTGTGTTAGTGTTGAAAAAGCACTTTTCGCACTTGTGTTAGTGTTGAAAAACCACTTTTCGCACTTGTGTTAGTGTTGAAAAAGCACTTTTCGCACTTGTGTTAGTGTTGAAAAACCACTTTTCGCACTTGTGATGGTGCAGGAAACCACTTTTGCACTTGTATTAGTGTGGAAAAAACACCTTTCGCACTTGTGTTAGTGTTGAAAAACCACTTTTCGCACTTGTGTTAGTGTTGAAAAACCACTTTTCGCACTTGTGTTGGTGCAGGAAACCACTTTTGCACTTGTATTAGTGTGGAAAAACACTTCTTGCACTTGTATTAGTGTGGAAAAACCACTTTTTGCACTTGTGTTAGTGTTGAAAAACCACTTTTCACACTTGTGTTAGTGTTGAAAAACCACTTTTCGCACTTGTGTTAGTGTTGAAAAACCACTTTTCACACTTGTGTTGGTGCAGGAAACCACTTTTGCACTTGTATTAGTGTGGAAAAAACACTTTTTGCACTTGTGATAGTGTTGAAAAACCACTTTTCGCACTTGTGTTAGTGTTGAAAAAGCACTTTTCGCACTTGTGTTAGTGTTGAAAAACCACTTTTCACACTTGTGTTGGTGCAGGAAACCACTTTTTGCACTTGTGTTAGTGTTGAAAAACCACTTTTCGCACTTGTGATGGTGCAGGAAACCACTTTTGCACTTGTATTAGTGTGGAAAAAACACTTTTTGCACTTGTGATAGTGTTGAAAAACCACTTTTCGCACTTGTGTTAGTGTTGAAAAAGCACTTTTCGCACTTGTGTTAGTGTTGAAAAACCACTTTTCACACTTGTGTTGGTGCAGGAAACCACTTTTTGCACTTGTGTTAGTGTTGAAAAACCACTTTTCGCACTTGTGATGGTGCAGGAAACCACTTTTGCACTTGTATTAGTGTGGAAAAAACACTTTTCGCACTTGTGTTAGTGTTGAAAAACCACTTTTCGCGCTTGTGTTAGTGTTGAAAAACCACTTTTCGCACTTGTGTTGGTGCAGGAAACCACTTTTGCACTTGTATTAGTGTGGAAAAAACACTTTTTGCACTTGTGATAGTGTTGAAAAACCACTTTTCGCACTTGTGTTAGTGTTGAAAAACCACTTTTCGCACTTGTGTTAGTGTTGAAAAACCACTTTTCACACTTGTGTTGGTGCAGGAAACCACTTTTGCACTTGTATTAGTGTGGAAAAAACACTTTTTGCACTTGTGATAGTGTTGAAAAACCACTTTTCGCACGTGTGTTAGTGTTGAAAAACCACTTTTCGCACTTGTGTTGGTGCAGGAAACCACTTTTGCACTTGTATTAGTGTGGAAAAAACCCTTTTTGCACTTGTGATAGTGTTGAAAAACCACTTTTCGCACTTGTGTTAGTGTTGAAAAACCACTTTTCGCACTTGTGTTAGTGTTGAAAAACCACTTTTCGCAATTGTGTTGGTGCAGGAAACCACTTTTGCACTTGTATTAGTGTGGAAAAAACACTTTTTGCACTTGTGATAGTGTTGAAAAACCACTTTTCGCACTTGTTTTAGTGTTGAAAAACCACTTTTTGCACTTGTGATGGTGCAGGAAACCACTTTTGCACTTGTATTAGTGTGGAAAAAACACTTTTCGCACTTGTGTTAGTGTTGAAAAACCACTTTTCGCACTTGTGTTAGTGTTGAAAAACCACTTTTCGCACTTGTGTTGGTGCAGGAAACCACTTTTGCACTTGTATTAGTGTGGAAAAAACACTTTTTGCACTTGTGATAGTGTTGAAAAACCACTTTTAGCACTTGTGTTAGTGTTGAAAAACCACTTTTCGCACTTGTGTTGGTGCAGGAAACCACTTTTGCACTTGTATTAGTGTGGAAAAACACTTTTTGCACTTGTGATAGTGTTGAAAAACCACTTTTCGCACTTGTGTTAGTGTTGAAAAACCACTTTTCACACTTGTGTTAGTGTTGAAAAACCACTTTTCGCACTTGTGTTAGTGTTGAAAAACCACTTTTCGCACTTGTGTTGGTGCAGGAAACC